>NW_022631011.1:15989856-16171208 GCF_010015895.1 Lontra canadensis
TATATGTATACATTTTATAATATAAATATAGTATAAATATGTATAATTTTATACATATAAAATATAAATAATATGTAAATAATAAATAAAATAGGGGCACCTGGGTGGCTCAGTGAGTTAAAGCCTCTGCCTGCAGCTCAGGTCATGATCCCAGGGTCCTGGGATCGAGCTCTGCATTGGGCTCTCTGCTCAGCAGGGAGCCTGCTTCCCCCTCTTTCTCTGCCTGCCTCTCTGCCTACTTGTGATCTCTGTCTGTCAAATAAATAAATAAAATCTTAAAAAAATAAATAAAAATATATTTATATATACATAATATAAAATATACATGAATAACACATATGAATTATATATAATATATATATATATGTATGTATGTATGTATGTGTGTGTGTGTGTGTATATATATATATATATATTTTTTTTTTCCCCCTTTCTTTTCCCCCAGTTCTGGGTCTCTTCTGATTTGTTTAGTGTATACTTTCCTGAGGTTGTTGTTACACCTTTAGCATTTTGTTCTCTCATTCATCTATTCTCTGGACAAAATGACAAAGTGGAAAAACTCACCTCAAAAAAAAGAACAAGAGGAAGTACCCACCTGCTAGGGACCTAATCAAAATGGACATTAGTAAGACGTTAGAACTAGAATTCAGAATGATGTTTATAAAGATATTAGCCGGGCTCAAAAAATCATAGATGATGAATCCCTTTCTGGAGAAATGAAAGAGCTAAAATCTAACCAAGTTGAAATTTAAAAAGCTATTAATGAGGTGCAAGAAAAAATGGAGGTTCTATGTGATGATACATGAGGCAGAAGAGAGAATTAGTGATATAGAAGACCAAATGATAGAGAATAAATAAGCTGAGAAAAAAAGAGACAAACAACTTCTAGATCAGGAGGGGATAATTTGAGAGATAAGTGAAACCATAAGACAAAACAGTATTAGAATAATTGGGATTCCAGAAGAAGAAAAAAGAGAGGGGCAGAAGGTATATTGGAGCAAATTATAGCAGATAACTTCCCTAATTTGAGTAAGGAAACAAGCATCAAAATCCAGAAGACACAGAGAACCCTCCTCAGAATCAATAAAAATAGGTCAATACCCTGTCATCTAATAATAAAACTTACAAGTCTCAGAGACAAAGGGAAAATTCTGAAGGCAGCTTGGACCAAGAGGTCTATAACCTACAATGGTAGAAATATTA
Organism: Lontra canadensis; assembly: GCF_010015895.1. Classification (NCBI taxonomy): domain Eukaryota; kingdom Metazoa; phylum Chordata; class Mammalia; order Carnivora; family Mustelidae; genus Lontra; species Lontra canadensis. The sequence continues at coordinate 15,991,060 of NW_022631011.1, forward strand.
TATTGGCAGCAGACCTATCCATAGAGGCTTGGCAGGCCAGAAAGGACTGGCATGTATATTCAGAGCAATAAAAGAGAAAAATATACAGTCAAGAATATAATATTCAGCTAGACTGTCATTGAAAATAGGAGAGATAAAAAGCTTCCAGGACAAACAAAAATTAAAGAATGTGTAAACACCAAACCAGCCCTACAGGAAATATTGAAAGTGGTCCTCTGAGCAAAGAGAGACTCTGAAAATAACATAGACCAGAAAGGAACAGAGACAATATACAGTAACAGTCACCTTACAGGCAATACAATACAAATAAAAATAGAGCTACCCTATGCTCCTGCAATTGCACTCCTGGGTATTTACCCCAAAGATACAGGTGTAGTGAAAAGTAGGGCCATCTGTACGCCAATGTTCATAGCAGCAATGGCCATAGTCGCCAAACTGTGGGAAGAGCCAAGATGCCCTTCAACAGACGAATGGATAAAGGAGATATGGTCCATATATACAATGGAGTATTATGTCTCCATCAGAAAGGTAAATACCCAACTTTTGTATCAACATGGACAGGACTGGAAGAGATTATGCTGAGTGAAAGAAGTCAAGCAGAGAGGGTCAAGTATCATATGGTTTCACCTACTTGTGGAGCATAAGCAATAACATGGAGGACATTAGGAAATGGAGAGGAGAAGTGAGTTGGGGGAAATCAGAGGAGGACAAACCATGAGAAACTGTGAACTCTGAGAAACAAACTGAGGGTTTTGGAGGGGAAAGGAGTGGGGGGTTGGGTGAGCCTGGTGGTGGGTATTATGGAGGGAACATATTGCATGGAGCACTGGGTGTGGTGCATAAATAATGAATCTTGGAACACTGAAAAACAAAATTAAATTAAAAAAAAAAAGAACTAACAATTTAAAATATCTATGTCCCTAATATGGGAGCAGCCAATTATACAATCATAGCAGGGGACTTTAACACCCCCACCCCAATGAAATGGACAAATCATCTAAGCAAAAATCAACAAGGAAATAAAGGCTTTAATGACACACTGGACCAGATGGACATCACAGATATATTCAGAACATTCCTTCCCAAAGCAAGAGAACATATTCTTCTCTAGTGCACATGGAACATTCTCCACAATAGATCACATCCTGGGTCACAAATCAGGTCTCAACCAGTACCAAAAGATTGGGATCATTCTCTGCATATTTTCAGACCATAATGTTTTGAAACTAGAATTCAACCACAAGAGGAAAATTGGAAAGAACTCAAATATGTGGAGGTTAAAGAGTATCCTACCAAAGAATGAATGGGTCAACCAGGAAATTAAAGAAGTTAAAAAAAAAAATCATGGAATCAAATAAAAATGAAAACAAAACTGTTCAAAATATTTGGGATGCAGCAAAGACAGTCCTAAGAGAAAAGTATATAGCAATGCAAGCCTTTCTCAAGAAATAAGAAAGGTATCAAATATACAACCTAACCCTAAACCTAAAGGAGCTGGAGAAAGAACAGCAAATAAAGCCTAAGCCCAGCAGGAGAAGAGAAATAATAAAGTGCAGAAATCAATGAAACAGAAACCAAAAGAATGGTAGAAAAGATCAATGAAACCAACTAGGAGTTGGTTCTTTGAAAGAATTAATAAGGTTGATAAACCCCTGGACAGACTTATCAAAAAGAAAAGAGAAAGGACTCAAATTAATAAAATCATGAGTGAAAGAGGAGAGATCACAACCAACACCAAAGAAATACAAACAATTATAAGAACATATTATGAGCAACTATACATCAGCAAATTAGACAATCTGGAAGAAATGGATAATTCCTAGACATATATAAGCTACCAAAACTGAACCAAGAAGAAATAGAAAACCTGAACAGACCCATAATCAGTAAGGAAAAGAGACCAGGGCCAGATGGCTTCCCAGGGGAATTCTATCAAACATTTAAAGAAGAATTAATACCTATTCTCCTGAAACTGTTCCAAAAAAACAGAAATGGAAGGAAAACTTCCAAACTCCTTTCATAAGGCCAGCACTACCTTGATCCCAAAACCATACAAAAAGCTCATCATAAAGGAGAACTGCAGACTAATATCCCTGATGAAGAACATGATGCAAAATTTCTCACCAAAATACTAGCCAACAGGATCCAACAGTACATTAAAATATTATTTACCATGATCAAGTGGGATTTATTCCTGGGCTGCATGGGTGGTTCTACATCTGCAAATCAATGTGATACAATACATTAATAAAAGAAAGAACAAGAACCATACAATACTCTCAATCGATGTAGAAATAACATTTGACAAAGTACAGCAAACTTTTTTGATCAAAACTCTTCGCAGTGTAGTGATAGAGGGTACATAACTCAATATCATAAAAGCCATCTATGAAAAACCCACAGCAAATATCATTCTCAATGAGGAACAAACCAAATTTCTATTTATACTTTACCAGCCAAAATAAGGCCCTGGAAATATGCACATTCAATGGAGGAGGAAAGTGGATGAAAGGAGAATTAGAATATTTGATGAAAGTATTATGACCTCAGTATTTTATATTACAATAACATTTCAAAATCTCTCACGGAAAATAGAAATGCACTTTAAGGAAAGGGTCTCATTTTTCTTCAACTTCATACCTACATGATGTAGCACTGCATTTAGCAGAAAATTAGATAAATGTTTATTGAAGGAATTAATACATTTGTTTTGCTCTGTACAAACACACACACACACACACACACCAGTAATAAGTTGATGCAGTTACTTCTGAAGACATTCAAACAATCTATTAAATTTAGATTCAATAGAATACAATAGATTCAAAGAGTCTATCCCGTCAGTTTCATAATATAAATAATCCAAAATAGCCCCACCAAACTCTATGGTTCAGAGCAGAAAACATTCTCCAGAGATTGCGATTTTCTGTAAGAGAAGTCCAGAGTTAGTGTTTAGGAAATCAGCATTCTAAGACCAGTTCAAAAATGAACTACCATGTGGTTTTTGAAAGTTTTTACATTTGAATGTCTTATTTGTCTCCACTGAAAATTACAGATTTTTTTTTAAATTTAAAAACACTGTCAGGTTTAGTTTTGAATTTTGATGTGTAATTACTCATTTTAATGGAAAGTAGTACTTGGAATCTTACTTTGATGACCAAAATGATGGCACTGTATGACTCTGAAACTCATGCTTAAGACGAGATCCAGATACATTAAATGAGTTCACATTACAATTCATCTCAATCTGTATCAGATGACAGACTTCAAGTCGTGCTAGGACAATACCTCTTTGCTTCTTGTCTTGTCTTTTCCAAGGATGTGAAAATACGTAGTTGACTTTGATAATTAGTTTTTAAAAATAAAGAGTGGAAAAATCCTTTCAAAGAGGCTTGGTAACAGATTTCTTTTACTTATGTACCATTTAAGAGTACAGTATACATTGATGAATATTTATCTATATATTGAATGTCATATATATATAGACAGGCACCTGGGTGGCTCAGTCAGTTAAGCATCTTCCTTCCTCAGGTCATGATTGAGGATCCTGGGAGGATTGAGCCTGGCATCAGGCTCCCTCCTCAGTGGGGAGCCTGCTTCTCCCAATGCCTCTCTCTCTCTGTTTCTCATGAATAAGTAGATAAAATCTTTAAAAAAAAAATTAATGCCTCAGTCCTGCTTCCTTATCATGTAAGACACTGGTTTACTATGATTGCTATGATGTAAACTGATCCATTCAGGGAAGAAGCCAGTTTTGTCTTGTGTTTTAATGAATACCAAATACTCACTTAAAGATTCATCTTGGTTTGTGATTACAGTCCATGATAATAAGGAAATCCTATGTGAATTAAGGGGCAAATATCTCTACTGGGCTATTGTGGCTGTAAAAGGTGGTCTGGGCTCTGTTTTATCTAATCCTATGGCTTATATTCTCTTCATCATTCTTAGAACCATCAAACCTATGAGATTTTTGAAAATGTATGCATGATATACTCAAGAGCACTTCAGTTTTATTTCAAGTGTTCCACCAAGACTTACCAAATATGAAAATTATTTTTAGGTCTGATAATATATGACTTTGATGTTTTCAGATTTTAAACTAAACATTTGATTATAATAAAATAAATTGCTCCACTATGAAGAGATCAAGCATACATATTCGAAGTACAGTTTATACCAAGAATGAAATTTACTATTGCTTTGCAGGAAATCTAATGGAATTACTTCCATGAGCACTTAAGGAAAAAAAAAAAAAAGGCCTAAGATGATAAATAACACATTCATTTAAGAATGAATGAACTAAAATTTAGAAGTAGTCATTTTAAAATAAATACCATTCTAGGGGCCCCTGGGTGGATTAGTCAGTTAAGCATTCAACTCTTGATATCAGCTCAGGTCTTGATCTCAGGGTTGTGAGTTCAAGCCCCATGTCTGGTAGTCCAAATAGTAAAAAATAAAATAAAATAAAATAAAATAATAAAAGAAAAGAAAACAAAATAAGATATAAAATAAATGCCTTTCTAGGCATAGAAAAAGTAGAAGAAAAGAGCCATATTTTCATGTCACAACTTCTCATCCTTAGCACATCCATAAGACAAAAATGATGAATTACAGAAAGAAACTGGGAATATTATAGGAGTAATGAAAGCTGTACCAAAATATCAAGTTTGACACCCTAAGGAAAACAAAAGATCATTTCCAACAGTTTTTCTAAGGACTTGACATTTGTTATAAATGTTTAGAGCAAAAAGAGCTTGTTGGCTTCTAGAAAGCCTAGTGGCATATGCCTGTTTCTTTACTCTGTGTACTCACCCTGAAAATGAGAACAATTATTTCAGAAAACACTTCCATGTAACTTTCATACAACAGTAATAAGTTGGTGTATAAATCACTAAATAGCATCTTCTGCTTCTTCTGCTGTTTTTTTTTTCTCTCTGTTTTCTTCCAACATTATTCGTAGTTATCTTCCTTTGCCTGCTTCATGGTTCTAGTCTTAGCTGTATTTTCTTTTCACACTTCTTACCTTCCTATAAATCCACACTATGAAAAAAAGCAAAAATCTATATTCAATCTCATTCTTGAACTCCAAACATGCATACAGTATACCACTGTCTCTCTAAATATCCCATTGACAGCTCAAAAAGATACTCATCTTTGTTCTTTTTTTTTAATCATGTTATTGCAAAATTAAACACAGATATATAAAACCATCCAAAATCATTGTATGGACTACCAAATAATATTACAAGGTGAACACTCTATAATGATAACCTCAGTCAAGAGAGAAATTTGTTTTCCACTCTAGAAACTCCTTTACCCTATTTCAACCACAGTGCCCTCCCCTCTTCTACAAATAACCTCTATACTGACTCTTGCATCAATCACTTCCTTTTGATCTTTTATAATCTTATCACCCACTGGTGCATAAATAGCCATGATAAGTGGTGGATTTGCACCATGCCAGTTTAGCTAAACTTCATCTTTAGCTAAACTTACCATTCCTCATTTTCCCTTCCTTTCATAGTTTTGAGTTAGCATTAGCCACAAGATTTAGAAACTGAAAGTGAATAAGCAGCCATATATCTAATAGTTGCAAAATTAACTTTAGACACGTTGATTGGAAAGACCAAAATATTTTCACTAGTATGGTTCACTCTTTGATTGGTGGCTGTTTTCAGACCTTCTCAGTGGAAAAGGTAGAAAGGAATGATGTAGAGAGAGCTAATAAATTTTGCCACACTGATTCAAATTTCGGACACTGGATGTTTACTTAACCTTTTATATTACATCTATATCTCCTTTTCCCCTACAATGTTTTTATTACATCTGTATCTTCTTTTTTCCACTCTGAAAATTCCAGTTCTCAAGAACACAGGCGATGGGATAATTAAAGTATCTCATAATTACTCATTTGCTATATCCTGCCTTACAGAGAAAACAATACTGTTGCTGTCACTGCTCATTATTACTGGTAGAAAATAAAAACAATGTTTTGCCTGTGTTATCCTTATTCTCCCTTATGTTTAGTGTTCCTTATCTACAGTGTCAGTACATATGGCACATGACCATTATAGCATATCCCCTTTCTATAAAGCCAAATTTAATCGCTGCTCTATAGGTAAGCATATATTTGATGCTCACCATCAGCCCTTACATCAAATCTCTATTTTGATTGTCTGAAGTTCATTCCATAGTAATTTCCTCCATTGATCTGTATTTCTAACCTTGTGACACTACCACGCTATGTTGATCATTGAAGCTTTGTAGTAACACTTAAAACCAAGCACTGTAAATTCTCCAACTTTGTCCTTCATTTTCAAGATTTTATTCTGAATCTCTTACATTTTGCATGAATTTTACGATCAACTTGACTATGCAACAACAAAATAAATGTGGCTAAGATTTTGATAAGCAGTATGTTGAACCGATTTAGGAAGTTTGCTCTTCTATCACTATTAAGTTTCTAATCCATGAACATGGAAGGTTTGTCCAGTTATTTATATCTCCTTTAATTTCTTTCAATGATGCATTTTCAGTGTATGAGTTTTGTGATCATTATGTCAAATTTATTCCTAAATCATTTAAGGTTTGATGTTTCTTGTAAATGGGATTGTTCTTAATCTCTTAATCTCATTTTTGCACCACTCATTTTTAGTGTATAAGACTACAAATTGTCTCGTGTATTGATCCTGTATCCTGCAACTATGCTGAACATACTGAGGTCTAATTTCATTTTTGTGGATTAATTTTTTTCTATAGAAGATAGTATCTTCTGAAAATAGAGATATTTTCACTTCTTCCATTCTTATCCATACTCCTTTTATTTCTCTTTCTTGCTAAATACCCTAGATAGAATTTGCAATAAAATGTTGAATAAAAGTGGCAATTGCCGACTTTTTTTTCTTGTTCCTGATCTTAGGGAGGAAGCATCTAGCCTTTTGCCATTAAATATCTTAGTGTGGGTTTTCATATATAGCTTTTCATATATAGCTTTTCTTCCGTTATCTTTACTTCGTTTCCGTATTTGGCTAATACCGACTCTCACAGAATGAATGGGAAGTGTTTTCTCCACTTCTACCTTTTGAACAATTTTTGAATCTTCCTTAAATGTTTGACAGAATTCACCAGTGTAGCCATCTGGTCCCAGATTTTTCTTTATGGAAAGTTTTTTGATTACATGTTCAATTATTTTACTTGTTTTAGTTCTACTTAGATATTCTAATTTTGAGTTAAGATTAAGTAATTTGAGTCTTTCTAGGAATCTGCCAAATTTCTTTAGTTTTCTAATCTATTATCATGCAATTGTTCTCAGTATTGCAATTTAATTCTTTTTATTTCTATAAGGTTAATAGCAATGCCTTCTCTTTCATTCCAGATTTTTTTGTAATTTGATATTTTTATCTTATTTTTGGTAAGAATAGCCTCTGTCAATTGCTCATCTCTTTAAAGAATTAGCTTTTGTATATACTGATTTTCTCTATTGTTGTTGTATCTTATATAATTTATCTTTCATCTCATCTTTCAAAATTTCCTTTCCTTCTGCTTGTCTTTTAATTTGTTCTTTTTATAATGTCTTTATTTTTATTTATTTATTTGAGAGACAGAGTGAGTTAAGAAGGGAAGAGCAGAGGGACAAAAGCAGTCCTCGCTGAGCACAGAGCCCGACATGGGGCTCAACCCCACAACCCCGAGATCACGACCTGAGCCAAAACCAAGAATCGGTCACCTAACCAACTGAGCCACCCAGAAGCACTTAATTTGTTTTTCATTTTTCATTTCGTAAGATGATAGGTTATTAACGTAACACCTTCTTCCTTTTTAAATATATGTTTACAATTCTAAGTTTCCCTCAAAAAAGACTTATCTGTATCCCATAAGACTTTGTATTTTATATTTTCACTTTCATTCATCTCAAGGTATTTTTTAACTTCTACTGTGATTTCTGACTCATATCTCATTTAGGAGTGCGTTATTTATTTTCCACATATTTGTGAATTTTCTGTTTCCTTTTGTTAATGACTTTTATTTTATTGCATGCAGTTAGAGACCATATGTTAAATGACTTTAATTCTTTAACATTTATAGGTCTTTTGGTTTTTCAGACTGGATAATTTCAATTGATCTGTATTTATATTCCCTGATTATTTAGTCTATTAACTACCATTGAGCTCATCTGGAGTATTTTATTTCAGTTATAATGAAACTTCCATTTCATTCTGTTTTAATTTTATTTTTATTATATTCTTGATTTGGTGTGGCACCATTCTTGTACTTCCTGTTTATTCTTTAAACATGTTTTTTCTTCAGTTCTTTAACATATGGATACATATGAATAACAGTTTTTTTCCAAGTCTTTATCCATTAAGCCTATATCTGGAGTTTTTTGGAAATGGCTTTAATTGTTGTTTTTTTTTTTTTTCCCCCAGTGTATGGTTAGCTATACTTCCCTTTTGCTGGAGTATCTTGCAATTTTTTTCAGAAAATTAAGATTTAAATTATATAATGGGGTAACTATAGAAAGTAGATCCTCCCCCCACCCAGGGTTTATTGTTAGTGTTTCTTGTTGTTAACATTTGTTTAGACTTTACTCAACTAATTCTATCTTGTATTTATTTTTTGTCATGTGAGTGCAATGAAGTCTCTGGTTGGCTCAGTAGTCAGCTAATGATTATACAGAGATTTCCTTAAATTACATGAACCAGTACTTTTCTCAGCTTTTGCTGATGGGCTCATTATGTGTGCACATATCCACCATGCACTGTCAAGCAGATTACAAATCTGACTTAGTTTTCAATTTTTGGTTTTATGGAGCCTCAAGTTCAGTCAGTAGTGAGAGATTGGGGTCTTCCAGGGTCTATTCTGGGCCTGTGCACATCCCTGTATGTATGTGTAGCTTTCTAGATTTCCATGAATATGTTCAAGCTTTACAGATCTCCTCATAAATATTTCATTTGCCAGTTTTTCCTTGAAGTTTTTTGGTCAGCCTTTTGTTAGTCCTATTTGTACTGCTATATTGGGTGACTGCAATGTTAAACAATTGCCCCTGATAATTTTTTACAGATGCCCTGTGGATAGTGCTGTTTGTAAAGAGTGAACCTGTCAAAGACAAGACCTGGGAATGGAGTTTGCCACTGTGGGCAAGACAGGTTAAATAATGCTAAGTCCTCTGGGAAGGATGCTACTGGGTAACTTGTTCTTCCTACTCCAAACGCTTATATACTGCTTGTTTTGACAGCAACTGTAGTTCTGAGACTATAGTTGGTTTATAAGGCTAACATGGAGTTGGACAAAGAGGGATGGGACTAGGAAAGTTTTAACACAGTAAGAGTCACTCTTCTTATCAGATGCAGCAATTCTTCTTGAATAAACAATTCTTAGATTGCTATAAGCTTTCTTTTTATTTCCAGTTTTTTTAAAAAGCTGATTTTTGACTGTTTTGCAGGTGTTCTTATTGCTTTTAGTTAAACATGGATTTTTAGAGGCTTTTACTCTGCCATTCAAAAGTTGCCACTTTGGTTTTCTTTATCAAAGAAAATTTTCTGTAAATTAGAATGCCTCATCTATCCTACATTTTGTGATATTTGTTTTAGAAAATACAGGAAATACTGGGTGGCTCAGTGGGTTAAAGCCTCTGCCTTCAGCTCAGGTCATGATTCCGGGGTCCTGGGATGGAGCCCTGTATCGGGCTCTCTGCTCAGTGGGGAGCCTGCTTCCTCCTTTCTCTCTCTGCCTGCCTCTCCGACTACTTGTGATCTCTGTCTGTCAAATAAATAAATACAATCTTAAAAAAAAAAAAAAAGAAAGAAAGAAAATACAGGAAAAGTAGTGATATAATATGGAATGGGAAGAAAGGCAAGATAGGGCTTTGAGGAAACATTTCAGTTAACACAGATATATAGGAAAACTAGCAAATAAAGCAAGAGAGATGAAATCAGAGAGGTAGCAAGAAAACCAGGTGATTATGTCACCATAGAAGCCACAGGGATCAAGAAAATAATAATATGAAGAAGAGTAATTTTTTAAATGGCCATTGGGTCAAGTAAGATGAGTTCTGAAACATTCATTGACTTTTGACCATAAGTTCACTGAACATAGTGAGAGCTATTCTTGTTGACTAATTTAGCAGATGACAAATTGGAATGGGCTTTTCACTGAGGGCAGATATAAATGTGAATGGGGAGTACAGACAAATCTTTCACAAAAATCAACTTTAATGGAGAGAGGTGAGAGATTGGACAGTGTCTGAAGTACTAGGTTCAAATGGTCATACATTTAAAAAAAAATAAGGTATTGAAAGGTAGCCTAAACATTAAGGCCAGATCTCCTGAGACATTTCACTCTATTTTTTCCCCCTACATACACATATTTGCCCACATCACCTGACTGTATTTTAATTATTAAACGGGGTAGTGGCAAGCATATGTCTATTTATTTATTTATTTATTGCTGTTTAATTTTGATGTTCTTTTCTAATTACACAATGATTCCCTTTTAGCTGCTACTACATGGAGTGTGCATCAAAAATACAATAAAATTCTATTGGCTTTCTTATCACAAATGTCGTTAGCTTTCATTTGACTTGAGTTCCCTAATACACTCATAAATAATACTTCATACTATCTTTGATATTTTTTCCTATGGCCAATTGGCCTACTGGTCAATAAGCTCGTGCCTAGGTATATCTACCTGTCTTTAGGCAATGACTTTCCTAGTGGAAAGTTAAGAAAAGCTGTTAGAGGCAGGTAGTTCAATAATTGCTGAGCTCCTGGTCAGTGCTAACTACAAACTCTCTAAAGTGAGCTTCCTTACAGAAGATATTAAAGTTTCATATATAATCTCTCCTCTTGGTTCTCCATAATTCCTATATTTTATATTAGAGAATAAATAACTGGACTCTACTAATGTCTAGCTGCATAACTGTCAAATTATTTTACACATTTATATCTCAGTTTTCTCAAGTTTAGTATGAAAATTATGATTTTTGAAGTGTTCTTTTTAAAAAAAGCATTCTTGCATCAATCAAATACTATATAAATATTAGGCATTTTTATTACTACCATTATAATAAAATCTTATACATCAAAAGGAGATTTGTAATTTAGTATTTCTGACTTTCTATTTACATTTCTTTTATTTTCATAGTTAATATGAGCACAGTACTCCCCTGCCAAGCCAGCAAGTACTTTTGAACGTTATCAAGACATGGAGCATAATAACTGAAAGCTATTCTGGATTCAGTCTTCATATGTATAAATCTTGGATTTACCACTTAATTTTGCCACACAAATCAAGCTACTTACCTTCTCTTGGCCTCAAGTTAACATACTTTACAATAAGAACAATGACATTATATGCTCCAGAGATTTATGATGAGGATTAGATGAGTATAGATAAAGAGGAATTTACAATATTATCAATAATAAATTTAGCTTTGATCACTTGAAAACACTTCAGACAGAAAAGTAAATATTCTGCCTAACTAGTTAAATGGTTGCTTCAACACAAATAGTATTTTCCCCTTACTTGGATTTTTCAATAAGGGATAGAATTTAGTGAAAAAAAAAATGTGTTTAGTTGAGAGCAATCCTGTAAACTTGACCCATATTAGTAAATGCTTGAAATATAAGCCATACTCCATGAGCATATGATCAAACTTCAGAATTTTCAAAATATTCATGAAATTTTCTCTTTCATTAAATCATTACTGAAAAGAAATATGATTTTTGTATTTTTGTTTGTAGGCTAAATTTTTAACAGCTTTACTGAGCTTTTTATCCCATACAAACTATTCATTTAAAGTATATGATTCAATTTTTCTATTATAGTCACAGAATTATGCAACCACCAACAATATCAATTTGGAATATTTTCATCCTCCCCAAAAGAAACTTCATACCCTCTGGAAGTTGCTTCTATTTTCCCCCCAACTTCCCCTCCAAGTCTATCTGACCAATAATCTACTTTTTGTCTTTATAGTTGCAAGTTATTTTATCTTCAACCGTGGGGAATAAAAAAAAAAAAAAGAACAAATCTTTAAACATGAAAGGAGTAAATATTGCAAGAACCTGGAAAGATTGAAATCACACTAAAATCTCTCTTTTGCCCATTATGAAAAATTATATATATTCTTTTAATAAGGCAACATATTGAATTCAGAAGGGTCAGGTTAGGATTCTGGGTACATCTGAAAAAATCTGGAGTGGATTATATCATAACCATACTAAAGAAATAACTTAGCTTTGGCATTGGACATGATTTACCACGTCACATTATTTTAAAATGCAAATGGGGATGTTTCATTTTCCATGTGGAAAATATTAAGAAAGCAATTGGATTTAAACAAAGAAATGCAAGTATCAGTGCAAGTGACATGAACACATAATTCATCTTAATATTTCAGAAAGACCACTAAATTGTCTGGAATGTAGTGCTCTACCTTGCTTTACTTTCAGTCTTTTTGAAAGCTATATGTGACAAGACAACTTTGGTTAATTTTATTTAATTTCAAACTGTGCGATACTTTAATCTTGACAGATTATTTTCTCTGAATAATCAGTGACCTCAATATTACATGTGTATATATTTCAATATTACTTGAAAAACTGTCTACACTTTCACTTTTTAAGGAATTTAGAAGTATCTAACCACAACCATTAATACATTTATATACTTATGTTGTTATGTATTCAAATTATATAATAATGAATTAATAATATCTGTATCTAATTACCTTATATTTATATGACTGCATTATTTTAATATAAAATCTGCATTAATTTATTAAATAGAGCTTTACTAAAGTATGATTGGCAAATAAAAATTGTATATATTTAAGGTGGACAATGTGATTTATATATATATATAGTAATCATTATATATATCATATATATCATATATCATACATATCATATGCATATCACATATCATATATATCACATATCACATATATATCATATATCATAGTAATCATTTTATATATATAAAATGATTACTATGACCAAGTTAATGATTACTATGACCAAGCTAATTAACACACCCATCACCTCATCTCAGTTGTAATTATTATTATTAATTATTATTATTATTATTTTGGGGGGCAAACACACTTAAGATATACTTTCTTAGCAAATTCTAAGTATATACTACATTATTATTAACTACAGTCACCATGCTGTACACATTAGGTCTCCAGAATTTATTCATCTTATAACTGAAAATTTGTACCTTGGGACCAACATCTCCCCATTTTCCCAAACCTCAGTAACCAATATTTTACTCTGCTTCCATTCGTTTGACTTTTTTAGATTTCACAGATAAATGGGATCATGCAGTATTTCTCTTTCTGTGTCTGGCTTCTTTCACTTAGCATAATGTCCTCTGGGTTCATCCATGTTGCAGCAAATGACAGGATTTCTTTTTTAATAAAGCTGAATAATATTTTATACCAATGTATCTATCACATTTAATCACATTTTCTTTATCCTTTATCCTCTGATGGACACTTTGATTGCATCAATACTGTGACTATTGTAAATAATGCTGCAATAAACTTGGGAGTGCAGATGTCTTAAGATATTGATTTAATTTCCTTTGGATATAAACTCAGAAGTGGGATTGTTGAATCATATAGTAGTTCTGTTCTTTTAAATTTTTTGAGGAAACTGCATGCTGTCTTCTGCAATGGCTATAGCAATTTACATTCTACCAATGGTGCATGAAGTTTCCCCTTCTCCATATCCTCACCAACACTTATGTTTTAACTTTTTAGTAACAGCCATCCTAACAGGTGTAAGGTATTAGCATGATTTCAATTTGCATTTCCCTAATGATTAATGATTTACATAAATATTTGTGCTGCATATTTTCAAATTATGTAATATTGCATTGATTATATATTTACCTAATCACCTTAGTATGTTTGTGCCATCCCATATTCCAATAATACAAAATCCATGCTTTTATAGAACATGATTCATTAGACCATAGCAGTTCCTATCTTGTGACTTGCTCCTAAAATAATTGATGTTTGTTAGGTCCTAAAATATATATATATATATATATATACATATATATAGCTTCTGGATTAATTATGTCCTGAGTATTTGGAAAGGTCTTGTTTTGATAAAAAAAATTAAAAATGAAAAATCAATAAAATTGATCTTTAAAGACAATGAATACTAAATGGTAAAGGAAATCTATTATGGACAAAACAATTTCTCTATTTTCCTTATCAAACTAATATGCTGTAAGTAACTTATTTGTGCTAAAATGTGACATTTCAATTTTCAGAAGCACAAAAAATAACACTAAAAAACTGGAAGGTAATGTTTTATAATGCATGATAGCATTTTTTTTTTTTTTTTTACTTTCTACTGACATTCCCTGGAAGAAGGTGACATTGAAGAGAATCATGACTGCACAATGCAATTCAGAAACGAATGGAAAGGGATATATGGCAATAAACAAGTTCTTAGTTCTGCTCTTATTTATTTATACGACTTTGGGAAAGTCATTAATTTTTATAGAATTTCCCTTTATTTCTCTGAAAACTGAGAAGTCGGCACTCCGTGATTTCTAATAACCTGCACTGACATACCAATCTAAATTATTTATAAATAAACACTGATATAGTCTTTCATTTGATCCTTACTATGACTGACTGAAGTAAGCACAGCAGGATCTACTTTTACTGTTTTGTAGATATGAAATTTGAGCCTATGTCCTTGCATGTTTGTAAGGCAACTACATTGTAAAACCTAGTAAAGAACAAGGTCTGCTAATGCTTGAATTAGGGCTTTCCACTACATTTTTAAGTTACCTTTGATCGTTATTATACACTATAACTTGTATATAATTTCTATTTGAGGAACTAGAAAGAGCAAGCAAAAGTGAGATGACTCTTACTCAGCTGCTGCTGAATTGTTTTTCTATGATATAAGTTAAAATTTACTTGGAAAAAATGTTTCTTCCACAATGGTAATGTGTGGAAAACTCATTGGCTTGGACATTACCTATTTTCATACCAACCAAATAATTACAATCTTTATAATTTGTGTGACTTATTTAGTCACCCTGGGTATTAGTCTTCATTGAAATAGAATAATGTCCATTTTCCATTATTTTGTAACCCATGTTTTGATTTTGTTTTCATTTACTTTAAAGGATTATCAGCTTGTACTTTAGAAGCTGAAATCTGTAAAGATCCTACATTCAAAAACCACATATCAAGGGGCACCTAGGTGGCTCAGTCAGTTAAGCATCCTACTCTTGATTTTAGCTCAGGTCACAATCTCAGGGTGGTGAGATCGAGCTCTGTGTCAAGCTCTGTGCTGGGCACGGAACTTGTTTAAGATTATCTCTCTGCCCCTACCCCCATCCTCTCTTTCTCTTTTAAATTAAAAGAACAAAAGTGATTTAAGAAAAAAAAAACACATATTAAATATTGATGGCATGTTAGAAGAGCACTGTAATTGGAATCAGAAGTTCAAGATTATGTCCTTTATTTTCCTACAAGCCAGTTTTATGTCTTTGTGTTTCTATTTCAGTTGGGATGCATTTGCTTTTAAAATCCCTTCTAGCTCTATAATTCTATATTTGGAAAATAGTAAGACCATGTGAGAAAGATATAATTTTTTTTTCTTTTACTATGGAAGTCTCTGTGGGTATGTGTTATACTACTTGTAATTTAAGACTAGCATTTACTCCCTGGGTTTTCATCATTTTTTGTGCTTTTTAAATATTTAAATATTTATTTATTTATTTATTTATTCCTGGAGACGAGGATGAAAAAAAGAGAAGCTCAAAGAGATTAAAGAAAGAGGAAGGGACTTTATGAGTAGAATGGATATCAGATAGAAAGTATCCATTATCTTCTTCACAAATCATATTGTTATAAATATAACAACAGAGAACAGTTATTAGATGTTCTAATTAATTTTCCATTTTCTTTTTTCATAGAATTAACAGTTATGAATTCAGAAGGATTATTCACATTTCTTTTGTTGTTTTCTCACTGTTAACAAGGCAATTATATATTTTTAGCTTCTAAGGATTATTAGAAATGTACTCCCTTTATTATGTTAAGTTAAATGGACAGTATTTTGTCTGAGTTTATTTTAGCTGTTATGCACCAGTGTAAAAATATACTCTCCCCCCTTATTATTTTGAACAAGCCTATTTTCTGAAGTTCTGCCTAGGACTCTGATTTTGTTTCTTTTCCTGCAAATCTGTCATACTCTTTAAATGTTACTCAGAAGAATGCTGTTAAAGAACAGTTGCATAAGGGTTATCTCCAATATGAGGAAACAAAAACGTTATTAACAGTATATAATAGTCCCCCACCCCTATCCATGCTTTCCATTATCCATGATCAAAGGCAGTCCAGAAGCAGATGATCCTTCTTCTGACATATCCTAAGAAGGTCAGTAGTAGCCAAATGTTACATCACAATGCCTACAACATTCACCTCACTTCATTTCATCATGTAGGCATTTTATCATCTCCCATCATCACAAGAAGGACGAGTGCAAGCATACAATATTTTGAGAAAGAGAAATAACATTCACACAACTTTATTACAGCATATTGTTACAATTTTTCTCTTTATTATTATTTATTGTTAATCTCTTATTGCACCTAATTTGTAAGTTAAACTTTATCATAGGTTTTTAGGCATAGGGAAAAAAAAAAACAGTAAAAACAAGGTTCAGTCCTAGTGCAGTTTCAGGCATCTGCTGTTATCTTGGAGCACACTCCCTGGGCATAAGAGGGGACTATTGTATGCCATTAATGTTAGTTATTAACAAAGTTTATCCTCAAGATGAAAAGACTTACCTCTTTTTGAAAATTTCTATTTATTCTCAGTCCATGCTTTTGAAACATTTGATAAAAGTTTATAAAAATGCTGATACCCCATTACTTTCACCCAAGCAAAGACCAGGATCGTTTTTATTTTATGTAATGGTGTAAGTCAGCCATGAACTCCTATAGACTTTATTAAGAGAGAATGACTTAAACAGAAGTGATGTAGTATCCATCTAGAGGCTGATGTAGTACACCTAAGTACGAGTTTGAAATTCCTGATTCTTAAGCTTAAGATTCTGCAAGGAAAGCAGCATGCAGGCATTTGAAGTTTGAGAGGATTTCATCAGCAGCATTTTTCCTAACTTACTTGCCCTTCTTTTATCATCTCTGATGAGAAGCCACGGTTAAGAATTTAAATTCTTTAATCACACAGTCTGGCATTGAATCTAGTCTCTCCTATATGCTAGATGTATAACCTGAGTTAAGCTAATTTATCACTCAGTCTGCTCTTCCTCATCTGTAAACAGGGGTAATATCTTTTTAGTTTGTGATGAGAGTTAGCTGACAAAAATGCAATGTGAATTGCTCTGCACAATGTGTGAACCAAAGTAAATGCTAAAAATACTATGATGACTACCATATTATTCATATGTGCTTTTATTGGATAGGTTGAGCCAGATGTCCGTATATATCCACTTTATGCAAAGAATCATATCATATTCTAGTATTTGAAAATGGCACACTTTTGTCAGGATTCTCAGATCTTTAAGAAAAAAAAAATAGAAGCTAGAATATGAGCAACAGGATATAAATTTGGTGAATTCAAAGTTTATCTCCTTTAATCTACTTTAGGAATCCCTAGCTGACTAGCCAGACTACGTGGAATATGCGTAGTTATAAGGAAGCCTCTGCTTTGGCAGGAAGCCAATTTTATTTTGGACAGTTATGTTAGCAAGTTCTCATTTAAGCTGAACCTTTGCAACTTTTGCAACAAGAACCAATGGCAGTTCTTCATCAAAGAGCTTCCACAGCTTCCTCTCCTTTCTTATTACATACTTCTGTCTAAATATCATCACTTCTCAATTGTTCTTTCCTGAAAGAAAATATTTTCAAGTATGTAATAAAAAAAATTGCCTTTCTTGAATATTATTTAGTTTGCCAATAATACTCTTATATAATGACATACAATAAAATACTCAGGAAGGGATCATGGATACAAAGTGTGGCTCATGACCAAAATCATTAGTACGACCTCTATGATTATTAGAGAGCAGAAACTCAGGTCTTAGCCCAGACCCCTGAGTTAATAGCACTGTACTGCAATATAGATTTTATCCTTCATCTTCCTGAAGAGACATGCCACAACAATGACAGTGCTTAATATTAAACTCATTTAGAAACTATATAAAAATATTTCTTCACATTAAAGATGATGTAATCTCTAATTGTCAATCTTTTTCACATGAATTATGGATTAGTCATGCTACTTAAATATCAGGGTTGTAACTATTAACTCTGAACCTTCCTTTATGTTATTTTTCCCCTAAAAATGATTGGGTTTGTTCTCTAAAATGTTACTCTGTCATTCATTTGGTTAATCACAACATTTTAAATCTACTCTGAGTCAGAAAAATTAGATAGAAAATACAGCTCTCAGTCAGGTCTAAGGTATTCTCTGACCACAGCTAGTAAACTTTATACATGAATAGTATGACACCATTTGGCTGAATAAAACTGTGTAGTTTCTTTGTATGGCTTATGTATACAGATTTGATCCAAAATGGGGAGTCTTCAGTAAGTGACATCTAGGAAAAGGAGGTTTTTTTATTTGTTTGTTTGTTTTTTTAAGATTTTATTTATTTGACAGAGAAAGAGACAGCAAGAGATGGAATACAAGCAGGGAGAGTGGGAGAGGGAGAAGCAGGCCTCCCATACAGGGCTCGATCCCAGGACCCTGTGATCATGACCTGAGCTAAAGGCAGGTCAATTGCCCAATGACTGAGCCACCCAGGCACCCCAGAAAATGAGTTTTAATAAAATAATAATTATCATGTTACCTTAAATCAGTTGCCTTAAATGACTTAAACAGAATGCCATGTTTTTCTTATGTCTGTAATAAAAACTACCACTTTATTATGACCATCTCTCTATTTAAAACAAATTCATTAATTCTGAATTTATTCTGATCTTATTACAAATTAGAAAAAGAAACACAGGTCCTCATAGAACAATTTAAATAAAGAAATGGATCATCTCAATATTAATGCTCTATGTATTGTCACGAACATAATTTCACCTAGAACACAAAGCTGATCTCCTTCCAGATATAAGTGTCTATTATGTCATATATATTTTGTACCACATAATTGCATACTTAGGAAAAAACAGAATGCTTATATTAAATTGAACTCATATTAGAAAGTAATCAAGTTTTGTTAAGAAGCTTTCCAAAATATGTTTTGGCTGATTAAAGCATTTTATTAATAAGCAAAAATGACTAAAATGACAACTAGCAGTGCTGTTAAATATAAAATACCTTGCCGAGATTAAACATGAGCACTCGATTGAATTCCTTCTTTCAGTTTTACAGCTACCTTGGAAATCCAAAATAACAAGCAAGGCCTGTGATGAAAACACAAATACCTCTCTAAGGTATAGATGGCCCAGAAAACACTATACTAATCCTTAAGATAATTTGATCTTCTTTCTAACTCAATGATTCTTTTAAGATTATTGCTATAAATGTCAGCCAAGAAAGTATTTAGAAGTGTAAACCTAAAGCAAGTTTGACTGTAATTTTTCTTTTGATTTTAAAAATAAGTATAAAATATTTGTCAGAAACAAAGTGGTCTTATATAGCTAGGGATCTACCTAATTGTTAGACATTACTCAACTGCATTTTGTTATGCTGAATAATAATGAGTTGAAATAATTACAGATGTGATGAAGCAGCATAATTAATAAGCTAGAAAAATTGTAGGAACTCTGTTAAATGCTTATTATGTAGGTACATACATGGCAATGGATTTTCAGCTGAAAATACACTAGTTTCTGAAATAGATGTGAATCATCACTCCCCAAATATTCTGCAACAGGTTAATTCATAGGATCCTAGATTTAAAAAGACAAATAAAATTGGACATCTAGTTTCTATTTCTGCATATAAGTAGCTAGGAAATCACCACTCCATCCTTGATGATAAATAAAAAGATGAAAAGACTGGAAAATTAATAACTCTTTTTGAATCCATAAGAGAAGTAAGGAAACAGGGCAAGTCTCTACCCTAAGGTTGGGGAGATGAATAGGTGAATACAGGAAATCATGGCTTATTGGAGCACAGACTTTAGTGCCAGGGTGGGAAAGCTTGCACTGTGATTGCAAGAGGTTCAGTATGGACAACTCTAAGAGTTAAAAATTCCGGGAGAGCCCACAGAAGGGATCCCCCACAATTTTGTGATCTTCGTCTCCTGTATTTAGATCATGTTCTCACAGTAAATATCAGAAAAATATCCTTTTGTGCAAACTTCTAGGAGAAATAAAAGGTATCATTTTGAAATACACCGGAGTATCCTATTCTTTTTTTTTTTTTTTAAGATTTTATTTATTTATTTGACAGAAAGAGAGATCACAAGTAGGCAGAGAGGCCACAGAGAGAGGGGGATGCAGGTTCACCACTGAGCAGAGAGCCCGATGTGGGGCTCGATCCAAGGACCCTGAGATCATGACCTGAGCCGAAGGCAGAGGCTTAACCCACTGAGCCACCCAGGTGCCCCAATTCTTTTTAACATGATCTGCTTTCAGATTACCAAAGCCTAACCTTCTGAAACATTATCAGAGCCTATCTGATCTGGAGTAAGGAAAATACTCAACATCAGTCAGCTTTAGCTTTCTGCGTGGGAGAAGAAAAATACCAGTTCTAACCTACACAATCTTTCCATGTGGGAGAATGGAAATATCCAACTGTAGCCCAATCTGACTATCTGCTTTTACAATAAGCATGGAGTAAAACAACAACAACAACAACAACAACAACAACAACAACAACAAAAACCTGAGAAACAGTTGTGAAGTTCACAGTTCAGAAGCATAAGCTCAGTAAAAAACTAAGACCTAACTGCAGGAGTTATAGAATGCTTCTCCTTTCCTGCGGTATTGCTATTTACATCATTTCCTTTATGTAATACAACATGTCTGACTATCAAAGAAAAAAATAAATATAAGGCATACCAAAAGGCAAACACACAATTTAAAGACCAGAGCAAACATCAGAATCAGACACGGTAGGGATGTTGGAATTAACAAACTGGGAGTTTAAAACAACTGTGATTAATATGTGAAGGGCTCTACTGGATAAAGCAGATATCACATTAAGAATAATAAGATTAGCCATGTAAGCAGAGAGAAGAAAATCTTAAGAATCAAGATTACATGCTAGAGATAAAAAATAATGTAACATGAATAGAAATTTTTCCAAAGAAGATATACAGGTGGCCAACAGACACATGAAAAGATGCTGAAGATTGCTTATCATCAGGGAAATACAAATCAAAACTACAATGAGATATCACCTCACACCTGTCAGAGTGGCTAAAATTAACAACACAGGAAACAAAGCAGGTGCTGTCTGATGTGGATGCAGAGAAAGGGGAACCCTCTTACACTACGGGTGGAAATGCAAACTAGTGCACTCTGTAAAACAGTACGCAGTTTCTTCAAAAAGTTAAAAATAGAACTACCCTAAGGTCAGCAATTGTACTACTGGGATTACTAGGTTATTACTGAGCCATAAAAAGGAATGAAATATTGCCATTTGCAACAATGTGGATGGACCTAGAGAGTAGTATGCTAAGTGAAATAAGTCGGTCGAAGACAAATACCATATGATTTCACTCATATGCAGAATTTAGGAAACAACAAAGGAACATAGGTGGGGAAAAAAAACAAAGAGGCAAGCTAAGAAAAAGACTCATAACTCTAGAAAACAAACTGATGGTTATTGGAGAGGAGGTGGGTGGGGGGGATGGAAAAATTGGTGATGGGTATTAAGGATGGCATTTGTGATGAGCCCTGGGTGTTGTATGTAAGTGATGAGTTGCTAAATTCTACACCTGAAACTAATATTATGCTGTATGTTAACTACCTAACTAGAATTTAAATAAAAACTCGGGGGAAAAAAAGAAAGAGAGTGCACAGAAAAGCAAATAAAAAAATAATGTAACAGAAATGAAAAATGTCTTTGCTGAGCTCACTAGCAGACTGGACACAGCTGAGGAAAGAGTCTCTGGGCTTTATACTTAAACCCAGTAGAGGTGAAAACACGTCTACACAAAAACCTGCACATAAAGGTGGAGAGCAGCTTTATTCATAATTGCCAAAACTTAGAAGCAACCAAAATATCTTCTGGTAAATTAAGAGAAATTTTGGTATACCCAGACAGTGGACTATTATTTGGTAGTAAAAACTGAGCTATCAAACCATGAAAAGACATAGAGAGAACTTAAAAGCTATTGCTAAATGAAAGAAGCCAATCTAAAAAGACTCCATATTTTATGATTCCAATTACATGCCAATCTGGGAAAGGCAAAATATAGAGGCAGTAAAAAAGTATCAGTAGTTGCCAGGAGTTGAGGGCTGGTGATAGAGAGGGGAAGAAATGAATAGGTGGAACACAGTGAATTTTTAGGGCAGTGAAAATACTCTGTAAAGTGCCACAATTATGGACAACATATACACACATTTGTTCAAACCCAATGAATGGACACCACCAAGAATGAACAATGGACTTTGGTCACCATGATGCATTAGTGTAGATGCACCAATAATAACAAATTAATTATATGGTGAGAGATGTTGATAAGGAGGGAAGGTATGCATGAGTGAGGGCAGAGGGCACAAGGGATATCTTTGTACCTTCACCTTCATTTGCTATCAACCCAAACTGCTTAAAAAAATGTCTTAGAAAAGTAAATAATGTCCGTAAGATCTTTCATATTTGATATTAAGAAAGCTTAGGATGCCTGAATGGCTCATTTGGTTAAGCAACTGCCTACAGCTCAGGTCATGATCTGGAGTCTCGGGATAGAGTCCCACATCAGGCTCCCAGCTCTGAGGGGAGTCTGCTTCTCCCTTTGACCTTCTCCTGTCTCATGATCTCTCTCTCTCTCTCTCTTTCTCTCAAATAAATAAATAAAATCTTAAAAAAAAAAAAAACAAATTGTTGATATTCTAGAAAGCATTATTTTTGAAAATGTATTTATGGAGATCATTGTACAGAGAATCACTAAGTGTTCTGCTGATTTTACTGGGTATATATTCATGGGTTACTAATTTGTCAAACAGAAGTATTACAGAACTGAAAATGAGGCAAAGCTACTAACTGATAAATTATAGAGTCTTCACTGTAACTGTTATTGTGTATATGCTTTCTTTTTAAGCTTGGATTCTGACCCCACTTCTTCCTTACTATTCAATTCCTATCATTCTAAGCACATTCAAATGCCAATCTGTCACAAGAAATCATCTCTTTCTTTGAGGTATACATTTACTATCATTTCTCTGAACTCCTGAAAGCTACTTATAGGCCACCATTACTGTCAATGAGCTGTTTTTCATAAAATAAATGAGTTTATCTGGTCCTAGCAACTTAAGAATAATTCAAGGAAAACAAGGCTACATCCCAATTAAAAAAATAAACAAATAAAAAACAAAACAGCCAAAGTATTAAATGAAACTGATGTCTATACAAAGTTGAGTTGAACTTCTAGGGCTCCAAGGTTCTGAGAAAGTAAAGGACTCCAAGTAAAACTCAGAAGTATGAGAAAGGAATATTCTGAGAAAGAACAAGGCTTTCTCTTATTTTGATATAAAGTGGAATGCACTTTGCCTCAGAATTAATTAATCAAATTTATGAACAAACAAACAAACAAACCAGTAACAAGAACAACAATTACCCCTTTCTCAAATCTAAGAAGCGTTTGCATAAAAAACATACTTGATATTTGTGCTGGTAGGTACAATCTTGTCTTGGTTCTGTTTGAGCTAACAGTAGTTGAGACTTCTTTTCCTTCTCTTTCTTTCGCCCCTCCCTTCATTCTATGGCTATGAAACATAGGTCTGAAAAGTGTGCAGACTGCTTTTGCAAGTTTGTTATTACAGCAACTTAAAAGTGAATTCACTTTTACGTGAATTATGTTTTCTAACAAACTTTTCTTGAATGCCACAGCAATAGCATGCACACATAATTATAATTAAGACAATATTATTGTCCCCCATTACAAATTTAGGATCCAAATATCCGTAATGGCATACAAAGCCCATTTTAAAAGATCCAAATATCCTTAATGGCATACAAAGCCCATTTTAAAAGAAAGGCTGTCTAAAGTTTTTCCTTTTTTAAAAGGGAACAGCATAATGTTCTTAAGTGATAACATCTCTTAAAATGTGACTCAGATGATAAAAAACTGATATAAACTTATCTTTTGAGAAACATCACTTAGCAACATTGTGAATAAACACTGTGAGGCCAGCAATATGGGTAAACTTACTGATAAATCCAGACAACTCTATTTTAATGTTCACATAAAACTCACTTGTACTTTCTCCCACTAATTTTATAAACCAACATTTCTGTCAACCTTCAGTTCTAGTGTCTTGTATTCTATGAGTTATATTTCATGTCTCTAAAATACTAATTTTTATCTGAGGAGACCTCAACCATTAGGGAAAAGAAACATTTAAGGACTATTGTTTGAAAGGTAGCTCCTTATAGTACATGCTGTATTAGCAATTCAGAAGAGGCTCTGAATTAAAAAAATATATATATATATAAAAATATATATATATATATATATATACACACACAAACACACACACATGCACACACACATACATATACACTAAAGGAAAGTAAGTTGAAGGAAATGGGACATGTTGAGCAATAAGTGCACCTGGGAGAGAAGAGCTGTCAACCTAAAATGAAAAATAATAATAATTAAAGCAAAATAAGAATTAGCAGCATTTGTAGTATTCCATGGCTTATTTTTGAGGTTGTACTTTGAGAACATAAATACAAGTGACTGATCACTCCTTTGCTTATAGGTATATAAACTACTAGATTTAATTACTATGATTATTTATTATGATCTTCTTTAGAAAAGGCCACTAAATACTGACACACATCCAGTTCCTTGGGAGGACAGTATATATTTTTGTGTATTTCACACAGCATTTCCTGGCTCTTAAAATGCCCCCTATTAAGTATTTTTCTTCAATACTGATACTGTTTCTATGCTAACTAACCACATAACAAGTCTGTTTTTTTTTTAGATTAAAAAAAAAAACAAACTTTCTTACATAATTGCCATGTATCACAATTAGAATTATAGTCAAAGATGTAAAACCAAGCGAGGACTATTGGAATATTGGAATACATATGAATATACAGAAATACATAAAAAAAATTATTCTATGGTATCCAATAGATACAGGGACACACTGACCAAATAAGCTAAAGTAAGAAAAAAATGTATGAAATTCTAATGGATAATTAATTCTTCTGAATCCATTTATAAGGGTAAACTAGAGAATATGTGTTGTTTTGCGCATCTGAAAAAAGAGTTAGGTAAACAAAAAACCTGTAATTATTAGCAGCCAAACTGTTCCACACATAGCTCGATGATTTGTCTGAATTCTTCTGATTAATTCTTTCAGAGCACAGCCAGTACATCTTTAAGTCTCTGTTCTTAAGAGTCACAGCAGACTAAGAATAGGCACATCCATTTCCCCAACAGTGTAAAGTGGGCCTTGTGACCTCTACTTCCTCCTTCCCTTCTACGATGCTATTAGCAGGTTCTGTGCAACAGCCAAAGGCCTGTTAAAAGGCAGAAATGTGATTTTGATCTTTTTAGTTTCTCACTAAATTACAGAATCAGTTCTCTGGTTGTCAGTTGCTGACAATTTTATAACAGTTTATTTTTCAGTACCTCTCTGAAAAACACCAATTTATGGTTTAAGGTGCTCATTTATATCAAGACAGAATCCTCAGTGGTTAGATGGGTCATTCTTACAAATATTTGGTTTGCAAGTGACCTTCATGCTTGGAATTTTTTTCTTCACAACAAGAGAAAAATTAAATATGCTTTAATGCATTTTTAATATTTTTAATAAAGTCAGATAGAGTTTTAAAGAATTCAACTTCTATCCTTAGGGAAGGACTATATCTCTTAAAAAGTTATTTATCCAAGATCTTAAAAGAATGAAAGCTGTGAAGTTGAGTTATCTATACTTAAGATATTATAGCTTGTTTTATATATATTTATTTTATATATTATATATATTTTATCTATATATATACTGCATGACATATATTTTATTTTTCTTCTTGTTGAAAACATAGCCTATTTTATATATATTTATTTTATATATTATATATATTTTATCTATATATATACACTATATGACATATATTTTATTTTTCTTCTTGTTGAAAACATATAATCTATTTCCAAAATCTGTCTGTATATGTATATATCATATATAATATATATACACACACACTTCATTTCTTGATATTTAACTTTATATTTTTTATAATTCTATCACCTGTAGTCTAAGTTCAAGGAGCATTTGCTGAATATCAATTATACTCAAACCCTGTTTAAGGTCTTACT
Organism: Lontra canadensis; assembly: GCF_010015895.1. Classification (NCBI taxonomy): domain Eukaryota; kingdom Metazoa; phylum Chordata; class Mammalia; order Carnivora; family Mustelidae; genus Lontra; species Lontra canadensis. Next base: position 16,017,531 of record NW_022631011.1, read on the forward strand.
TTAAAGGAATATTATTTGGTCTCCGACGGGCATCCAATATAGTGGGTGAGACAACATTATATAATTTCTTTTAAAGAAAGGGTAAATTCATTAAGTTGTGGGAAATGTTATGTTGTGTATATATCTTAGGTGCTTCAGGATAACTGGAAGGAATAATTATTCTAGCCATTATTGTTCAGGGAAGATTGTTGTGGTGAAAATTACTTGGCAGTTAATATAAAAACTGATGGGAATTAACCAGAAGAAGACAGAGATTTCTTCAATCAAAGGATCATTGTGAATAAACATGAACCTATAAAATAGCATGGTATGTGCTGGAAACCATAGTTTAAAGTGCAGGACATAAAGGGGCAAATGTTGAATTAGAAGTAGTCCGAGGTCACTTCATCAAGGGCCTTAATGCCAGACAATGAGATTAAACATTTCCCTTTAGTGGCTACAGAGCAACTGAGAATTTTTAAACAAGGGAGTAATACAGTCATGTTTTAAGACAAACCATAAGAGACTCTTAATTTCACAAAACAAACTGAGGGTTGCCGTGGGAAGGGGGATAGGGAGAGAATAGTTGGGTTATGGACATTGGGGAGGGTATGTGCTATGGTGAGTGCTGTGAAGTGTGTAAGCCTGATGATTCACAGACCTGTATCCCTGGGGCAAATAATACATTATATATTAATAAAAATAATTTCAAAAAAAGAATGATGAATCTGACTACAACCTGGAAGATCATTTTAAGAATCATAAGACTGAATAAAGGGAGACTATTTAAGAATAGATTAGAGAGATTAAGATGATAGACAAATAGGGGTTGAATTAAGTGGTGACATAAATAAGGATAGACTACTGGAGTGGACTCAAGCCATATTCAGAAGGAAAATTCTATAAGACTTGGTAAAAAAAAATCAAGAAAAGGGTGAATAAAAAATAGAAATTTAGACTGATTATTGGGTTTTTGATGTTCATAACTGGATACATGGTAGATGCCCAGAATTATGGCAGGGAGGATAGGAATAATGATTTTATGGAAAGGAAGTTAAATTCAGATGTGGACAATAAGAATTTTAAATGACCATGGGACATCAGGCATTTAAATGCAAGTTTTCAGCTCTAGTTTTAGGTTGGAGCAAATGTATTCAACTGAATGAGCTTCAAGAATTAAGAGATATCCTCATGCTAAAAAGAAAAAAAAATATATGTATATATAAAGTCATTTTTAAATTCTCTTATATAATTATTTCCCAAAGAAAGGATTTCTTCATTTATCTATATATCTTTTCTATTTTTTTCCTGGAAAGTTGACAGTGGTAAGTCAATGATTATCTATACTAAATTTGATTAATGATCTTTTTTTTTAAGTCAGGAGTCCTTATTTAACTTTTTTCTTAAGTACACTCTACCCTCCATGTGGGGCTCAAAGTCATAACCTCAAGATCAAGAATTGCATGCTCTACCAGCTGAGCCAGACATGCTCCCCTAATGATGCTTTTCTTTAAGACTTCCCTATCCTTTCCCTTCTTTAGTGTTAATAATTTGTATTGCTGATTTTTAGTGATAAAACTAAATTATCAGACAATCTCTGAGTTCTTACTGGTATCTCTCTTCTCTATCATGTTTTGAAATCTTGTTCTAATAAATTAATTATAGTAAATTAACAAGATTTGCCATAAACTAATTGAGTTATTACATTCTAAAAAAGTAGATACAACATAGTTATGTTAAGTACTTATACTGAATATAAATTCTGAAGGAATCATTTGACATTATAATATGCTACAGTGATCATTCTGTCATGGATATCTGTCCATGGTAATTCTTAATACTGAGTCTCTAGTAAAGGTTAATCATCATTAACAAATTATTTTTTAACAGTGTATTCTGTCCACTTCAATTATAGCCACTGATGGGTGAGTTTAGAGAATTCAAAGATGAGTAAGCTATTATTGAAGAGACAATATAAATGAATTATGTTTAAAGAAAACAGATTCTGAAGCTGGACTACTGGATTTAAATCACCAAATCTGCTATTCACTGGTTTTATGACTCATATAAGTTACTTAACTCTTTGCCCTAGGTTTCTCTGTTGCCTCACATTGGCACATAACATGTGCTATGTAAAGATTTCCTAAATGCCTAAAAGAGCTTACAATATGGCATAGAAAATAAAACAACTACAAAATTATTTACAGTTATAATTAACAAGCTACAAAAAAGCTTTACAAATCAAGAAAGATTATTAAATACATAGAAAAATGGGGATTCAATATTGTGTCATGCTTTCTGCCTACGAATAGACATGTGATGTAGAATGGATATCAAGACAAAAGATTTAACTTGGTTTTTAATCATTGCACCTAAACACTGTCAGACCGTGGACAAATCAATCATTATGTTCTTGTTTGTAAAGTGGGAATAATATAAGTTCTCCTTCATACTTTAATATTTATGCATTTTTACATCAAATGTTACATATTTATACATAAACATTATAAAATGCATTTTATTGATGATAAAATTTATATATATTCTCATGTACTTACGTAGTTACTGTATAATATATAGGGTTACTATATAGCTGAATATATCTCTGAACAAAGAGGGATCCATAAGGGTTATAAATTACTTCCCCAAGGTTACACTCTCTTAAATAGCGTATTGGAAAGTCAGTCTTTTCTGATTCCACATTCAGTGGCTTTCTATGCATTGAGTGTCTGACCCAAATGAGATCTTCATAATAAACTGTTTCCAACTATAAATTACTGTGATAGAAGAGGTGTAATTATAGGTCTACCTTTAAAGATAGATAGGATTTTATCAGAGCAGTTAGATATATCAGTTGTTCTGATATAGAAAAGAAGAGGAAATATACAGCAGGGTGTCTCATAAAATATTCCGGAAAAACAAACTTAGTTTTGCTGGAGGTACCATGATATTATAAATCTGACTTACATTAGGAGGGTATAATACAGTATTTGACCTGGAAAACTCATTCATGTCCCACCCTTAACCTTGAAGTTTTGAAGACAAATACATGAACAGAACAATTAATCAAAAAGATAAGCAGAGGGGTGCCTGGGTGGCTCAGTAGGTTAAAGCCTCTGCCTTCGGCTCGGGTCATGATCCCAGGGTCCTGGGATCGAGCCCCACTTCGGGTTCTCTGCTCAGCGGGGAGCCTGCTTCCCCCTCTCTCTGTCTCTCTACCTGCTTGTGATCTCTCTCTCTCTCTCTCTCTCTCTATGTCAAATAAATAAATAAAATATTTAAAAAAAAGATAATCAGAGCAGTAATTTTTTTTTCCTAAGAAATTACACACAAAACGTAATACAGAACTAGGTGGGCTAAGATGGACTATGTTGAGCTACCTCTAAACCTTCATCCTAAACCCCAAATTAAATCATGCCCTCCAACCCAACAGAGAGATTCACAGCAAAGAGTCATTATGGCATAGTTTGGTTCCCTGCCAGTCTGAGTATGCTTAGCATGTCTTGAGGTAGTTCTCAAGTGAACTGTCTGCATTACTGTTTTACCAACCCTATCAAAAGGGGGAAAAAACCCTCATGCCTGCAACTTTTACATCATTTAAAATTTTTACATGTGAGAAAGTGTGACCAACTCAGTGCCCAAGAAGGATACCAAAATGAATTACTATCTTAAGTGATTTAAATAGAAAAAAAATATTTGAAGATGTGTAATGGATAATAACTTGAAAGGAAAAAGTACAGAGGGAATATGGTGAATAAATAAATCAGGAGGAAGGATAAGGAATACATGGCATATACACAGGGAGATATATAAAGAAATAGTTTTAACTCATCTTTGAGGGGATTAGTAACAACTGATTGGGGGAAGGCCCTAAATCTATTAATCTAGATATATCTGAGTTCCTCCTTCCTTTACCTCTCTACCAAGCCACACCCACTGCTACCAACAACCTGACGACAGGTACATACAGAGAAATATACTGGACAAAGGCCTGCCTTTGCTTATTGTGTTAATTTAGCCTTAAAAACCAAGTCAGTTGTTTTGTAATTTGGCTTCTACCAAGTGGAAGTCTTAATTTGCCCTTGGATGCCAACTAAAGTTCTAGTACAGCAAAGATTTGAAAAGCAACATTTTTAGTTCCTTTTTAATAAACCCACATCCACTTTCCATTATGATAGTGATCAAGGATCAGTTCAAGAAAAACAAACAGCCTTGGAGAAAGTTGACCTTTGTGAGGCCTAGAGAAGTAAGCAGGAGATTAAGCTGACCATTTCCAGCTTCTAGCCTATCCTCTGACAGAAAAGGGCCATTTCTGTAGTTTCAGAACTTAAAACCCCTTTACTTATCATTGTGAACACAAAAGACCAAATAATATTCCATGGCCTGTTGCTGAGCTATTCTTAGAGGAAAAGTAAAGGTTATATGATCTTTGGTTGCCTTCACAGCCTAACATTAGAAGAGGTAATTCTGCATCTATTTAGAAATGTAAACAAGTATTATGTGTATGTAAAAACAAGAATTTAACTCTCCATCTTTAAATTTCTCATGGCAACATTTGAAGAACATAAATATAGGGTACCATTCCATGTCAAGTCTGAGGAATAGTAAAGAGGAACCAACAAATATTCAGTTGCTGAGAGACTAAATTCATACAACACATTTGGAAGAAAAGTACAGGAGAGAGTGCCAAATTGTTTTGTTAACAGGGCCTTCTCACTCACTATCCCCTTTGCTTAAAATATTTTCTCTTTTGTCTCTTTGGAAGACTGATTCCTTTGATCCATAAGGACACAGTTGAAATCTTAGTAGAAGTTCCTGAAATAATCCTTTTTAGTACCTCCAGCCCCTCAATAACATTTCAAATTACTAAGACCCCAAATAATCTAAGGCCTTAAATTTAAAGCCAAACTGAGCGACCTAATTATAACAAGGCACTTTGAATTTGGGCACCAAAACCGTGGATTAAAGTTGAAAAAAGCAGATATAATTAGGAATATATTTGTAGAGGATTGCTAAGGTACTTGGGCCTAGCCAGCCTAGCCCCTGAATGTCTAGCCATGCTTAATGGCCATTAAAATAACTCTAACCAAGTAATCTGAAAGACCCAATCAACATCTATCTAAAACAGCCTTAGATAACAGAGTATTTACTTGGCAGTGCCAAAACTGTTATAAACTCAAGACATTCAGAGAAGTAATTTTTCTTCTGAATGGACAAATAACAAGCCAGTTTTCTTGAGGATGCCAAGGCTATCAAAATAATTTCAATTTCCTTCATCATTATACCTTGACTAGGGTAATTAGGGACACTAAAAATTTAACTTCTCTTTTTGCTATGCTTTCTACCCTTTCTTCCTTGTATGATTTTGAGAATAACTGAGGTTATTCATATCTTATTATATCTTATTCATAAATCCTTTGCATGAAGTCTGTTTATAAAGATTCGGTGATTGGGAGAGAAATGAGGGGGAATACTCTTACTAACCTTATTTCTAGGAATAGAAATTTAATCTGTAATGAAAGAAACTGCCTTGAGGGCGCCTGGGTGGCTCAGTGGATTAAAGCCTCTGCCTTCGGCTCAGGTCATGATCCCAGGGTCCTGGGATCGAGCCCCACATCGGGCTCTCTGCTCAGCAGGAAGCCTGCTTCCTCCTCTCTCTCTGCCTGCCTCTCTGCCTACTTGTGATCTCTCCCTGTCAAATAAATAAATAAAATCTTAAAAAAGAAAAAAAAAAAGAAACTGCCTTGATGATTCTCATTGTAGCCATTATTTAACACCTTATAATTCTTTCACGATTTTATTAGATATGCTTGTTGGTTTGATGACACATGTTTAATTCTTTCTACACCAGACAGTGGGCTTCTATATTCATGTTTCTTTTGTTCTCTTATATATTCATTTCCTAAAATACTATCTGGAATATATCAAAAGAGCTAAATATATGTATGGAATGAATGAATTAAGGAATAAATAATCAATGCCCCCAGAAGAATATACCAATTTGTTTCAGAAACACAAAAGATGTTGACAAAGCCTTGCTTTAATATCATTAGATGGGAAGAAATCTCAGTTGTACTGGGTCTTACCATGATATTAATTTCTAGCTGCACTTGCTAAGGATAGCATAATGTAGAAAGTGAAACTATTGTAACTTTTAATGACTATATTCATCCCTTTTAGTAAATAGGGTACTGTTCCGGGGCACTTGGGTAATAGCCAGTTAAGCTTCCTACTCTTGGTTTCAGCTCAGGTCATGGTCTCAGGGTCATGAGATTGAGCCCTGGGATGGGCTCTGCCTCCGTTCAAAGTAAGCTTAGGCTAAGCCCCCCATGCTTGTTCTCTCTCTCTCTCTCTCAAATAAATAAATCTTAAAAAAAAACAAATAACAAAAACAAAAACAGGGTACTATCCTAACATGTTGTAACAATATACATGGAAAAAATCGTTATAGGCAAAATACTTAAGGCTTTCAATTTTAACCAGGCTGCATCTAGCTCAAACTGTGAAAAAAGTGTATCAATGGCAACAAGCCGACTTTCCCCTTATTTTTTTTTTCTGAGCCAGAAAAATTTGAATAGTAATGACTCAATCTTTGAAAAGCATCCATGTCAACAATCAATACTGAATAAACACAGCCCTCTCTTAGTAAGTATGAACAAACAGAATGATCACCAGAAAGCTCTAAGACTTAGAAGCACTAAATAAAGTAAGTGAACTGATAATACTAAACAAATATTCCTATGTGGTTTAAACATAATAAAGTTATGGAATAAATATAAAATATAGTTTAATAAGATTTGCAAAGAAATGCAAATACAAACCAGAATATGCACTATGGTGAAAATATATAAAAGTATTTGTCTAAGAGTTCCCCTTTCTTATTTTTCTGGGAAATTTTTTCTTTCGCCCTTCAATTATAGGAAGAGAGAAAAATCTGTTATTATCTTACAAATACTGACATATCCTCAAATCCCAATCTAGCTCTTCATCCTTGCCTCACTGATAGGTACTGCGATTGCTGACAGACACTTTGTTCAAACAGGTTAAGGCTTCACTCTATAGAGAACCCAGCCCATAGGTGCACACTTGGTAAGAAGACAGTGCTATGTAGGAACTGTAAAAAATAACAGCTATCTTTTCCAATGGGCAAACACAGTGTTACTGTATATAAATTAGCAAGCAAGTAAATGGAGTTCATTCCTCTTAGGCCTACACAATTTTATCTAGTGCTGTTGACTTCTGGCCACAGTTGACTGAACCCATACTGAAACTTGACCCAAGGCAGACCACCAAGAGTCTGGTTTTAGTGTACTGGTCTTAGAAACAGAGATGGTGTTTCATTTCAGAGACAAAAAAACAAGATGTGAAAAATCAGAATAAAAACAGCTCTGAAAGATGTTGCATATTTGAAAGATAAATTTGTATAATATGAGGTTATTTTTTATAGGAATTATTTTCATTATTAAGAAAATTATGTAGAGAAAAGTGACTTAGTAATATAAAAATGTCATCTCTCACCCCTGTCTCATTGTCATCTTTATTATCATGATATGAATCTATATACCCAATGTAATCCAGCAACTTGTCTCCCTTACAAAAGAAGAGGAATAAATATTAGCAATCTGACTTAAAGAATACAACACATTCAAACATCTTTTTCAGGAAACTAACCACCTGTAGTTTACTACTTAATTGATTATAATCATAAATCAATTAAAAAATCATATCAGTAGTTGTACAAAATATAACTGATAATTTCAAACACTTATCCTTAATATATTAAAAAAAATACACTTAGAACAAAGCCTTCAGCATATGGAAGAAAAAGACAGACATTTTATCTGTCAATATTTTTTTGTACTCCATTCAAAGAAAATGTCCAGGCTTTCATACTGCACCATGGGTTTTGGGGATGGAGCAGGAAGAACACAGATAAACTGGTTTAGAGTTAGACTAATGAACTGGATACCTGTGGCTGAAATTCACACTTACTGAGAAGATGACCAGGGTTTGCAAGTAGGGGTTGCACGGAACCAAATCAAGGGGTTAAAATCAAGTAGCACATTTTAAAATTGGGGAAAGAAAAACAAAATAAATCCAAAGTGGACAGAATACAATAAAGGATAAAAACTCGAACTAATTAAAAAGGCATAGAAACAACCGAGCAAAAAGGCACTTTAAATAACCCAACAGAATTCTCAAAGTTTTCACAGATTGATGAAGAAACGAGTTTCAGCGAAAATGAGGGAAATGAAGAATGAAACAGGGGATATAAAACTAGAGCAAATCTGTACTACATAATAGATGACTAGTATTCAACATAACTTTGATAAAATTGAAAATGTCCTTAGAAATAAAAATAGACTGAAACATAAATAGATCAAAATTAAAGCATAGGAATTTCCAGCTCTCATCCTCCCTCCAGAAACATAAATTCGAACAACTGCGCATAAAAATACCTTCCTAGGAGCCAAGGATTCCAGGTGAGGAATTGCAGTACCTGGGAGAAGAGCAGAAATAACAAAGGGCACACTGAGGAGGGAAGGAAAGAAAGATTCACACCCCCTCATCGCTTCTTCAAAACCTGGCAGCTCCATGCGCTCAAGGGAGGGAAGTGAAGTGATGACTGCGCGCGGACCCCAATGCCGGTCGCCCCATTCCCAGGCCCTAGCTGTCTGCCACCTATGAGTCCCTACTCACCTCGGTGCCTCCAGCGGCTCCCGCAGCACGGTGGTGTCATGGACAGCAGCTTTTGGGCTCTCTCCGTGCCTTTGGGCAACGCGGCACTAACGTTTCCCCGCGCCTTATGGCAGGTGTCTCCGACACCAGGTTCTCACTGAGCTTCCGGAAGCCAGGCCTGGGCTCTGCCTCGTGGCTCCAGGTGGGTCGCAAGGCAGCAAGCTCCCCACCGGCTTTTGCAAACCCAGGTGTCTCAGCTCCAGCTACCCCAGGCGGCTCCTACGGCTTCAGGTGACTTCCTAAGCTCAGGCTCCGAGAGCGTGCCATGAAGGCAGGCCCAATACTGTATGGGCCCCAGGCGGCTTCCTCAGCACCAGGCTCTGGCTGAGTTCATGGAAACCCAGTCACTGGGTCCACTTAAGTGTCTGTGGCTCCCTCAGCTCCTGTGGACCGATGCTACCACTGGCCTCCTGTGGACCCAGAGTCCAGGCTCACCCTATCTGTCGGTAGGGACTCATTGACATCTGTGGACAGAGAATCTAGGTCCCAGGTCAGTCACAACACACACTGGTGCCAGGCTTACCTCACTGATGGAGACTCCAGGCTGCTTCTACGTACCCTGGCATCAGGCCCATCTACCTGAGGACCCAGGCAAAAGATCCACCTGCCTTAGGACTCCACCAGCAAGTCCACCTGTGGACACCACCAGACTCTTGAGGGGCTGACTGGTGAAGGGCTTTGCCTACAAAAGCCAGTCTATAAATAACTGGAAGTACTACATCCTCCAGTGTGCAGACACCTACACAATGCCACAAGGATAATGATTATCATGGAAACATGACACCACCAAAGGAAACTAATAAAACTCTAATGATTGGTCCTGAAGAATCAGACACCTATGTATTTCTCAGGAGCTCAGAATAATCCCCTTACAGAATTGCAATAAACAATTATCCTTTAATTTACTATATTTGCTGATGGTAGACAGATTTCATAGATTCTACCATGCTGGTTCTGCCAAACTAGCCTGATATGGTCAACATAACTCCCATTTGACCCACTGGAGAAGTGAGTTTGCCCCATCTGGGCTATCTTCTGTTGTTGGATTGGAGATTGGGAAATGCCAACCCTAGGCTGTAGCTTTCTGCCATAGTGTTCTTCCAGTCCTCAGGTAACTCCATAACAAAATGAACTCACCTTTGTAGTACCTTTCACTGTTCTCCTTTGTTTTTCTCTTGTGTTCTTTCCAGGACTTATAGTTGTATTTAACTGAAGAGATGAGCCTTAATTGTTTTGTCCTGACCAGAAATATTCAACCACTTCTTTGAGACCTTCCTACTAAAGATTAATGTATAAAATTCTACCTCCTTTTGTATATATTTTTGCATACACAACTAGCAAGAGGAGAAGTAAGATATAAACAGTGACAACAACAAACAAAAATATGGATTATTGAGACTTAAATGACAAAAAAAAAAGTATTAGTTTTATCTAAAACAAGATCATTAGGAAATGAATACTGAGACTTGTTTCTAACTCCAGTTTTTAATATTGGTGAAATTCAGAATGCACTTTTCTTTCTTTTGGGAATGCTTTTGTCAATGATTGGTTGTTTTCAAGTGTCCTATGGCTAATATTACTATAGGAAGAAAATTTCCTCTCATTAAAGTGTATTTTAGACAAAATTTTTTAAATGAAGAAGTTAGTATCACCAGGACTATCACTTGGATTCATAGATATTTGTTCAATAACCATATGGTAGAGTTTAAGGACTATAAACTGTTTATCATTAAACTGCAAAGATACATCAAGGGTTTTAGTTATCTAACTAAGCATGATTACTGAGAGCTCAGTATCACATTTTATTCTCTTTCAGTACTATAGGTACATAGTTTTAAAACTTAGACTGATATTCAATTGTGTAAAAAGTCCCCATTTACTATGAGATGGACTTATGTTATGTTTTGAGTCATTTCATAAATCTTCTTTCTCTAAAGATTCTGTTCTATTGAGCCAAACTTTAAAATTCTTAGAATTTTCCAAGTAGGGGACATATGTCAAATCCATCTCTATTTCTATCTAATAGCCAAACTGAGCAATAATTGTGTTTCTTATTTGTTGATCCTCCTTACTGTATGTGCTAGAAACTTCTTACATACTTTGTAGCTAAGTTAGAGGGGATTTTAAAATATGAAACACTTACATAAAAGTAGTCAGGGATTTAAGCTGAATAGAGACCTTATGAGGGAGACATAAGCTTGCCCATCAGTTCTTGCTATCCGTATGATAGGACTAACCACTTATAGTAAGTGTAGTAACTGAGAGATCAAATCCTAACAATGAAAATGGATAATCTCTAAGAAATCCAGACTCACACAGAGCACTAACTCAACATTGTCAAAACAATTGAATCCAAGTACAGATGTCTGTACTGTCATCCATCCTATCTATTCTGGGGTTTCTGAGATCATTAATAACTATAATAGCTACCTTCTCAGAAGAGAGAAAATGTAATAGGGGAACAGAATAGTACAGTACATTTTTAAATTAATACTAATGTGTGGATAAGATAACGTGATGGTGGACTTCTACAACAGTCCAATGAGCAGCTGATCTTACATGCCTTAAAGGCTTTTTCCTCTGAAGGAGATAGCAGTACAATCACTTGGTCTGTTTTTGCTCCACCTGCCTTTTCCCAAGAATGTGACTTAGCAAAGCAGCAGGGTCACTGAAAGCTGATATACATTTTATTCAAAGACTTTGAATGGAGATGCTGCTTTGTACAGCTGCTATAATGTCCAGACTGTAATTAAGAGTTCTCAAACTTCCTCAGCTGTCTTTAGGAAGAGTGGTTCTTTATGGGCTGCAATTATAGAATCCATAGCATGCATCATACTTTTTGTAGAGTTAACTACTGGTTGAGACAGTACTGTAACAAAATCTAATTAATTAGCACACATAAACATTTGTAGTAGTGCCTGGCATATAGTAGGCAATAATAAAAAAAAAAAACCTCTTATTTATAGTGATACTAACCATTTCCTTTTTATCTCAGCCAGGCAAAAATCAATCAGAGAGATTTATCACAACAAAAACAAAAACAGTAGTGATAATAGCAAATGAGTAAGATATGGACAAAATATACCCCCAATAAATTTTCGAATCACAAATTCAAATCCATCTCTCTGATCCTAAAGCTCATATATGTAAGCATTTTGCTTATTTTGTGTGCAGGACTTGCTAAACTTACCAACTGCTACTCCCAGAAGTTTGAAGAATTTTGCTTCCAGTTGATCAGTAGCTGTTACATGTTATAGACTAAGAGAAGAAAATATAGGAATTCAGGAGACTATGTCATGATCAAGCTGAGAGCTAACACTAGCAGCGGTTTCTTAAAATACTTCCTCTGCTGGCTGCTCAGAATACAGAGCCACCCAAATCAGTGAGGTTAAAAAAACCACAAATCTCTGCTACTGAACACGGGTAGAAAAAAGGAAACTTTACTAAGAGAACAATAGTGGCAAGAATGTCTCTGCCTACCATCATACCTGATACAAATAATTCTTCATCACTTTATTTCCCTAATCCTTATACTGATACAAATTTAATTTATACACAAATATATCTAAATCAAGTTTTCAAATTATCTTTTTCTAAAATCTTGAAATATTTAGAATTGTAATCAATGCTAATGTAATAAAAATCAGAGTATCAATTATGTAATGTTTTTGTTTTGATTAGAGAGTATCATTTAAATATACAAGAGTAAATTCATTGATAGGTTCATGAAAATCTAAAATAAACTTAGATAGGCCATACACATATGCACACTATGTTTTTTCTAAATATTTTTTCACTGTACTTGGTATTGATACCAGTGGAAAATTTCCATCATTTATAAGGATATTTGTATGTATTCATAAAGACAGATAGAAGATGCTTATTGTTTCAAACACCATCAGTACAGCCAACTGAGAAGAAATTTATTCTGAGCCCATTCTAAAATGTTGATAAAACTCAGAAATCACTACATTCACAGCAATATCAGAAATTATTTTGGGCATTCTACTTATCATCGGTGTTACAGAATTTGTTGCCTTGAGATAGTCATTAACTAGAAAACCATGGTTTGTCCCAAGAAATGGAGAAAATCCACAGTGTGAAACAAAGTAGAGAGATGCACACTGTCTTTGTGAATTAATTGTTATCAGCAATAGTTTCTATAGCAACCACAGTGTCAGCAATCACAATCTTGAGCTAAGTGCTCTTATACCTCCTTTTCCGCCATCAGTCCTTACACTTCATCAGCTTTTCAGAGGTGGAAACCTCTACTAATAACAAAAATGTGAGAAGCCTTCGACATACCCTGCATATGGAAGTAAAGTGCTAGAGGCCAAGGTGGAGACAAGGAGAACCCTAGTAATACCACACACTGGGAATTGAGATTTTTCACGTCCTCATTCCTGAAGGTCAGGGAACTGGATGGTAAGGATATGAGGAAATCCAGCATCAGTCCCAAAGAGCTGAAGTAATAGAATGAACTATTCTAAAGGAGACTTTAGAAGTATGACTAAGATATTTGCGTATCAATCTTGCCTTAATCTCTCTTACTATGGTGGAAATAGTAGAAACTGAAAAGGAAGTAACACAGTTGCTCTTACTATGGGCCATAGGAGGTCCATTCAAATAAAAAAAATATCAGAGATAAAGAGTGATTTAACTTTCAGCATGATGTGATGGACCAAGTCAGAGCATATCAATTCAGGGCATATCAGAAATTATTGATTATAAGAATAAGAATTTCATTTTAGAAATTGTTTTTGTCATTCCTAATATAAGGGAAAAATCAATTCATATGTTGCCAGATTAGAATATCTTAAAGGAAAGACTGGATGAGATAAAAAGGAAATGAATAATATCATTAAACATGAGAGTTTCCATTGTTGCATACTATATCACAGGTATTATTAAAAATACTTATGCTTATTAGTTAATGCTTATTTTACCAGTTGATTTGATCAGCACAAATAAATCTGTGCTTAGGTATTATTATTCTCTCTTTTTAAAAGATTTTATTTATTTATTTGAGAGAAAGAGGGAGAGAGCTCAAACAGGGGGGTAAGGCAGAGGGAGAGAGAAGGAGAGTCAGACTACTGTGTGCAGATGGAGGGAAGCACCATCACCAAAAAAAGAAAAAAAGTTTCTTACCTTCTACCACAACATTAGCTATGAAGAAACAGACCTAGTCATTTACACAGCTCTTGAAAGATGCTCTTTAGTAGTACCTCTCATCAGGGAAGATTAGTCTGTTTAGTCATATATTTCAATGGTGTGTTTCTCCATACCACACCACCTGAAAATTTTATTTCCTTTCAGTACAATATATAAATTCAGTACTAAATAATATGACATAATACCTTTTGTGGTTAAGTATACTGTCTAGAAATAGCATGTATCTTTTCAGTAATGTATGGGAAATGTGTCTGTAGCCATGTAAATACATTTTTTGTATGTGTTGTGTGGCCAACTTATACATTAGATTTTGTTAGCTCATTAAGAAAACTTCTTTGTGGATTATGTAAACAAGCAGTGAACAATGGTGAAATAGCTCTTTAACTCAGTTTCCTTGGATATGGATATATTTTAGATTTATGTTATTATAATAATTTATTATCTTGATCAAAATACAGTGGTATTATAACTTAGTGCCAATCTCTAAAACAATTACTTATTACATAGTTCTTTGAGCAGAAAGTAATTTTTAAGTAATGATAAGCTTCTCTTTTATGCCTTTAGAATGTGTGACTCAGATAAGGTTACACTAGTTTTTTCAAATACATTCAGATTTAAAATAAATGAAACAGAAATTAATATTAGCAGCACTTTCTATTAGTATTAGCCAATATGATTGTATGGGATAATGTTCAGTAGCAACAGATTCTTATAAATATCATGATGATAATTCATTTCTTTGAAATATTTCTTTAAAATATTCCATTATAATCACTTGAGTTAGTAATTCCTTTCTATAATCCCTGAATTTAAGGAGTAAATTGAATCACCTTCATTTGTAAATTATCTTATGTGTCCTGTCCAGCCCTTTCATTCATAGAACAAGCTGAGAGCTAGCAATCTTAGTTTCTTATCCAAGAGTAAGATTATCATGATAGATGATAGATAGATTGATTTTATATCTATCATCATCATTTTTAAACACAAAATGCCACTGAGTTGTTATCCTAGAATATAAACATTTAGTTAGGATTTTTTAATCATTAGTTTAACTATTCTAACTAGCGAACTATTCCAGATTAATGATGAAAAGATTGTATTTGTTTTCTTGGTTTTATGGCAGACTTCATTAAGGGGAAACCTTGGTTTGGTGTTTCTTACTAGATCTATAAAGCTAAAGATAGAAACTAACAGAGTATGTCAGACACTGCTTGTCCTTCCTGGTATTTTAGAAAATTTGCCATATTGTTTAGGGAAGTAGCCAAGAAAGAGACATGGAAGAGAGTAATTCATCAATAAGTCTCCATGCTTTGGGGAATGTTCTTTTAAAGTGTTTTTGTTTACTTGATATTGTCTACAAAAGTTTTAATTGTTGGCATAAAACCTACTGTAGAGGTTTTTAAAGGCTTTAGATAAACAAAGGAAGAGAGTAGGAGAAAGAAAGACAGAAAGAGACAGGTCGGCTACTTCGTTCTCTCCACACTATTCTACACATGAGATAAAAAGAGTCATTCACTGTCCTATGATTTTTCACTACCCTGAGTTTGAAAACTCTTTTCCAATTTTAGCAATTTCATCACTTATATGTGTCCATTAAGTTTGCTTGAAAATTCTAGGTAATGATAACAAAATGCTCCTTTTAGAATCAATGTGAGGAATTCTAGTAAGGCCAGGTATATTTAAAAAATAATTTTATGATAATCCTGTCTTTACCACTTACCTCAGCTAGAAAAAAATGCGTTAATGCCTGTGTTAATGCAGGCAGTTCCTGATTTGCCCTGCCCATGGCAAGAACTAGGTGGACCATCAGCTTTCACCCCGGGTTAGTCACAGTGTCATATTGAGTACTTTGGTTAGTGAGTTGTGTACCTTCCTGACCAAAAAAAAGTGGTAGTAAGGTCTCAGCTCCCTTCTGCTTACTCATATAAGGCTTTTGTGTTTGTTTTATTATCTCATACTTGAATTTGTTGCTAGAAAAATATATTTCCATTTTTAATTCTTATTTGCTTTACTATGTGATCTGAATATAATATCTAGTATTCACTATTCTTCACATTCAGGTTGCTGAATTCTCACGGTGTACTTTAAAAAATGTTTGCAAGTCCCCTGTGAATAAGCATGACCATATTGCTGTCCACTGCAAGTGTGGTTTTACCTTACAGTAGTTGAATATTGGAGTCTGCCCAAACCAAACTTAAATTCAGCTTCCTTCTTAAGAAGCCTTGAACCGAAGCTATCCACACAAGGGGATCCCTACTGTTAAGTCTTTTTATCAAACCCTCCTATCTAGGTAAGTTTTATTCTCAAATCTCAAGCTTTATAATAAGCAAGCTTTATTGGCAAATTAAAATCCTAAAATGTCTAGATATACCTGTAAGAATTATAGCTATTTATCTGGAAAGTAAATGATTGAATTTTGTTTTACATTCTTACAAAATAACTTTTTTTACCATTAATTTCAAGTTGTAAATTTAAGTATCTCAGACCAAGTAATATAGATAGGTTTGATAAATGAATAGGTTTTACTCTTAGTTACAATATTTTGTAGTGCCCCTTACTGTTTCACATGTATGTCTACCCTGCTGTCAGGTCATATGTGTCCTGAGGACACATATGTCTTATATCTTAGTTGATACATTGTGAAAATGATGAGACTGTGTATTAATTTAGTTCAAAACTCTTTATTCCTTTTGTTTTCTCATTTTCTAGTATGGTGTTTGGCATATCACGGGGTGGGGGTTCAATAAGTGTTTGCTCAGTGAATACTAACATAAATAATTGTTGCATTAGTTTGAAAGGGAATTGTTTGCAGTAGAGGAGTAAATTTAATGTACAAACCCACAAAAGATAAACTTGCCATAAATGAATAAAATTTATAAGAAGTTCTAATGAAGCTAAAGGATCAAAAGGATTATCATTTATAATGAATATGCAAAGAGTAAAGTTGGAATACCTACTAGGGAAGTAGAAATTATTTATAATTTTCTTCTGATATATATTTAAAATTATTTTAACTTTAAAATACTTTGAAGATAATTCAT
Source organism: Lontra canadensis (assembly GCF_010015895.1). Taxonomy (NCBI): domain Eukaryota; kingdom Metazoa; phylum Chordata; class Mammalia; order Carnivora; family Mustelidae; genus Lontra; species Lontra canadensis. The sequence goes on from NW_022631011.1 coordinate 16,034,462, forward strand.
TTCTCTGTTTGATATAATTTAACAATGAATTTTTTATTTTTAATATTTCTATAACTGCTCTGCAAAGCATGCTTTGAATTACAAGTGATTTCTAAAATATAATGCCAATGTCTTTGTTCTTTTATGCTAGCTTTCCTAATACATTCAAATTATATAAATTTATGTGAAAAGTCATATAAAGTTAAGTCATATTATTTAACAGGGATTAAAGTTTTTAGTTATATAATGAGTAATAATCCTATAGAGTCAATATATCATCAGGGTTATTATAATACAATTTAAAATTGAGGTGAAATCAGCTATTTATGCCTAATATACAATTAAAGAATTTGACAAAACTAATTAATAACAGTAGAATTTTCATCCTTGAATAACATGGATAATACCAAGATTCTCCATTTCAGTCATGAGTATAGAAACAGCCTAGTAGTTATTTGGTTTTCTTCCTCTTTGAACACAAGACAAAAAGTTTACCATGGTGATTCACATATACATATACAATTTCATTTGATTATCACATCAGTTTGTATGCCAGATATGCATAGAAGTTATGTTTTATTTTACAGCTGAGATAAGAAATATTTCTTGGTATAAGAACAGATAAATTTTGGTTATCTTTATATTAATTGCAAAAAACTTTAGTATCTAAATATGTTTACAATCCATTAAAGAGAGTGAGATTATGCATTACAGTTAACAATGAGATTTATAGATGAACAATATGAGTTATGGGTCAATTCAGTTCCTTTAGATAGTATGCTACTCTGCCTATGTGGGACTGGAAGAAATTACCTTAGCCTTGCTAATAATTTTAAATTTACTTGAAAAGATACATGTAGAGTACAGTACCTTATGCATAATAGGTGATGTACAAGTATGTGATATTGTTAGGAAATTTAGTTCTTGATATACTGAAATTATTTGTATATTGCAAGCAGTGGATAGTATTGATTACTGGTTTCCAGAGTAGCAAAATGTTATATAATTGTTATTCCAACACATGTAATAAATTACTTCCAAGGACTCTGATAACTGAAATCCATGAAGTCATAATAATATGGAAGAAAAAGGAAAATATTCCCTTTATCTTCCAGTCTCATTTCAACCATCACCATTTAGCCCTTGATTTAAATATTCCCTTTATTTTATATATAGAGCTAACTACACACTGTTTAGAGTAGCATAATGAGATGTTGAGTCCATATAGAATAAATAGTAAAATAGGCGAATAATGGGTATGTTATCTATGAGGAAAGTAATGACAGCTGGTCTGTGACTCCACCATTATCTTCAGGAAAATCTTTGATTAAATCATTCTTGCAACTAACTCCAATGGATTTAAAAGACTATGTTAGGTCTGAGAAAAACGCTTTGTACCAAAAAAGAACATGTCATTTATGACTGCTTATTGAAAAAGCAGAAATTGATAAGTTACTGATAATGAACAATATTGAGCTGCAATAGAAAATAGGTACTATTCACACGCTTCTGAGGAAAGGTAAAATGATGCTGAAGTTCATTATTTTCCTGAGTTAGAGATTATTTTCCTGAGCTGCACCCTACAAGCTTTGTGACTAGTAATCTTACCCATGCCTTGTACAAAGTGGAGGACATTAGAAGATGTGCCTGAGAGTCACCAGAATTTTGCGATGCTGTCGCTACTCTTGTGGTTACTTATTTTAATTCCTCTGAAAAGTTAGATAAACTTGCCTGACATAAAACTTACTGTGTCTAATGCATCTAATCTTCAATCTCAAGCTGAAGCTATCATTGCTGATAGATCAGAGTGTTCAGTACATCATCATGCAAATTCCCCTCAGTATTATAGTTATCTAGAATATTTCTTTGTCCAGATAAAGTATGACAGAGATTTGTAAATATGGGAGGATGTAGTCTGGTTTACAATTTATAAAACCTGAAATAATCAGTAGTTCACAATGCGCTTGCAAGAATGGTTTTCAATAAACTAGATATTAGACAATGAAGTACAGAGTATCCTAAAAAATGGTAAACAAGGTCAGTCCTATCAATGCTGAACTTCCTACCTTGAGACCGACTTTAGGTGACATGTGAGGATGACACACAGGCAAATCCCTGCATACTGAAGAGGCAAAGCTGAGACTGCGGATACCAAAGTGTCCAAGGTTTTCTGGATAGAGTACTGGAGAGCAGAGAGGGAATGCAGTTATGCAGAAGGTGGCTTTCAAATATTCAGGTAATCACATATTGACACATGCCTATGAAGCATGTTTAAGAGCTATGAGTTAACAGTGCTTGGCTGTCACACAGATTTAAGAAAAATACCCGTTCCCACTAGGCTAAATAGAAAGCCTCATGACCTACAGGGCATTAGGTAGCATAATCAGAAGTGTCTTACCTTGGCTACACTTGTAGTGAGCATAGCAAAAGATACACAGTTGTTGAATCACTATGTTTTATACCTGAGACTAATGTAACATTGGGTGTAAAAATACTGAAATAACAAACAGGAAACAAGCAAGGTAAGTATCTTACTTCAGCATTGATATTTAACATTAATTTTTCCTAGGTTAAACAATGCTCTTTTCTAAAAGGATGAAATTCTAAGTAACGTAAGTGCATTCCAGAATCAAGGCTAAAAAAAATTTGTGGTGGGATGTCTGGGTGGCTCAGTCAGTTAAGTTTCTGCCTTTGACTCAGGTCATAGTCGTGGGGTCCTGGGATTGAGTCCCACATAAGGTCTCCATGTTCAGCAGGAAGTCTGCTTCTTCCTCTGCCTGCCGCTCCCCCTGCTTGTGTTCTCTCTCTCTCTTTCTGAAAAATATATAAGTGAAATCTTAAAAAAAAAATTGTGGTAATCAAAAAAACCCAGCACCCAACAAGATACTCTTAATATCTGGTGTAAAAAAACAAAACAAACAAACATGCAGTCAACAAAAAATAAGCAGGCAGGGAAAGAGCAGGAAAATACTGTCTATAACAAGGAGAAAAGCAACCAGTAGAAATCAACCTGGAAATAATGCAACTATTAGAATTGACACAGGATATTAAAAATAGTTATTAAAAATGTTTTTATACATATTAAAAAGTTAAATATGGACATGTAAATTATTAAAAAGATGGAAATCAACTTTATAGAAACTAAAACTATAATTGTCGAGATTCAAAAAAAGAAATTAAGGGGGCACCTGTGTGGCTCAGTGGGTTAAAGCCTCTGCCTTCGGCTCAGGTCATGATCCCAGAGTCCTGGGTTCGAGCCCCACATCGGGCTTTCTGCTCCGCGGGGAGCCTGCTTCCTCCTCTCTCTCTCTCTGCCTGCCTCTCTGCCTACTTGTGATCTCTGTCTGTCAAATAAATAAATAAGTAAAATCTTAAAAAAAAAAAAAAGAAATTAAGGATAGCATAGATATTGTAGAATAAAAGATTAGTGAACTTGAATGTACAGCAATACAATCCAAAATGAAATACAGAGAGAAGATGGGGTCAAAAACATATAGACAATCAAACAAAAATAGATAATAAAGCTATGGAGAAACGTCTAGGGTCCAATACACTCGTGATTGAAACTCCAAAGGCATAGGGACAAAAATATCTTAAAAATAATAGTGAATTTAATGAAAATTAGAAACTTAAAGTTCCAGGATGCTCAATAAACTTCAAGTACAGCAAACATTAGTAAAATCACATTAAGGCACATCATAATCAAAGTTCTCAAAGTAGTGATAAAGATAATAGCTCAAAGTCATCAGAAGGAGAAGATACTCTGTGCACAGTGTATCGAAGATAAATATAAATGGAGGTTTCTCAATGAAATCAATGCGAGTGAGAAGATATTACAGCAAAATTTCCAAAGCATTTAAAGAAATAATATGACCAATCTAGAACTTTTAAGTGAAAATGCCATTCAAAAAGAAGTTGAGATAAAGATTTCTCTGACATACAAAAGTCAAGATAATCCCTAACCAGCACAACTGAATTACTTCAGGTAATTCAAGTAAAGGAAAATTACACGACAGGGAAATATGTATCTACACAAAGGAACAAAGAGCACAGGTAATTATATGTGTAAATATATAACATTTTATTATTATTTAAATCTTTTGACAGATAATTGACTTTTTACATAAAAATAATAAAGAGCAGTGGAGGATTTATAACACATGATAAAATGGTACTGATAACACAAAGTTATTTGCGAGTAAATGGAAGTATAATACTTTAAATTTCTTTCACTAAAGTTGAGATGTTACTTGAAGACAGACTGTGATAATTTTATGACATTTACAATAAACCCTAATCAACGGATAAAATACCAAATCACATATTATAAAGGTATAATAAAATTAATAAAAAGCATTTCGAGGGGAAATTTATAGCACTAAAATCCTACACTGAAAGAGAACAGATACCTTCAGTCAATTCTCTCAAATTACACCCTGAAGAACTAAAAAAGTAGAAAGCAAATAAATCCCAAAGTAAGTAAAAGAAAGGAAGTATCAAAGATCAGATGCTAAGTCAATGAAATAGAAATTAAAACAAAAACAATGGAGCAAATCAATATTTTAAAGTTGAAGTTTTGAGAAGATCCATAAAATGAGTAAACCTTTAACTGCAATAATCAATGAGTAATAGAGGACAGTATCAGTTTCAGGAATGAGAGGGTGACATCACTACAAATTTTATAAATATTAAAAGGATCATAAAGGAGTGATATTTATGTAGATAGATAAAAATAGGTCAATGAAGCAGAGTAGGTATTTCAGAAATATGTACAGATTTAAGTGGACAATTGAGGGATGCCCGGTGGCTCAGTTGTTAAGCGACTGCCTTCAGCTCCCGTCATGATCCTGGAGCTCCAGGATCAAGTCCCACATCTGGCTCCCAGCTCCATGGGGAGTCTTCTTTTCCTTCTGACCTTCTCTCCTCTCATGCTCTCTCTCACTCTCTCACTCAAATAAATAAAATCTTTAAAAAGAAACAAACAAATGAATGAGTGATTGATTTTTCACAAAGGTGACGGTGTGGTGCGATTGAAAAAAGATGGTCTTTTTCTTTTTAAATTTTATTTATTTGAAAGAGAGATAGTACACAAGTGAGGTGAGGGGAGGGAGGAGTAGAGTGAGAAGATCATGACCTAAGCCAAAAACAGATGCTTAATCAACTGGGCCACCAGTTGGTTAAAGATCAGGAAAAGATGATCTTTTCAGCTAATGGTTCTGAAAAGCTTGGATGTCCATATTCAAAACAAAGAAACACATGTAATAAAGAACTTTTATTAACATTTGTACTGTATGAATAATTAACTAAAACAGATTATACACAAATTATAAAAATTTTAGGAGAAAATATTTGTGCCTTTGACTTAGGCAATTTTTGAATATATAATCAAGATTCATTAGCAAAATGGTCACTTAGACGTCATAAAAATATAATTTCTGCTCTTTGAGATGCACTACTAAAAATAAAAAGATGAGCTAGAGAGAACATCTTTATAAAGTATGTGTTAAAGTTTTGCATTCAGACTGTATAAAAGAATACTCAAAACTGAGCAATAGAAAATAACACAAAATTTTTTAAATGGAGAAAATTTTGAAAAGACACTTTACCAAAGATGTACAAATAGCTAATAGTACATGAACAGATGTTTATTGTCATAGTTAGAAGAGAAATATAAGACTATAATGAGATACCTCTACACATCTATTAGAATGAGGGAACTTTAGTAAGACTGTTGAAGAATTGGAACTTTAATACACAGCTGGTGGAACTGTAAAATGGCAAAATCACTTTGAAAAGCAATTTGACAGTTTATTTTCAATTTGTTTGGATTTAATATAATTTTTTCTGTCCTTACTGTAGTGGTTAAAACCTCCATCTTAATGTTGAATTGGACATGCCCATGCTTCTTCCTGGTCTTAGGGGAAATGTTTTCAGACTATCATCAGCTGCAGTTTTGTTGTTTGTTAGGTTTTTTGTAGCTATCCTTTACAAGGGTTAGAAAATTCAATTATATTTTTAATTTTTGTTTTTTTAAGAATATTGATCAGAAATATAAGTTCCATTTTGTTAAATGAATCATTGAGTAGCTCCTACAGTTTTCTATCTCATCAGTTAATATGGGATTACATTGATTTTCTAACATTAAACCAACCTTGCTTTCCTGAGATAACTCCACTTTATCATTAAATATTATCCTTATATTTCTTGTTGTATTCTAGTTGCTAAAATGATATTAAGGATTCTTGCATCTATAGTTATGAGTGATATTTGTGTATATTAAAATGCTTTTTCCATAAACAATGAATTCTGGAACACTGACAAGAAATAAAATAAAATAAGATAAAAAAATGCTTTTTGCTTATTATAATGACCTTATTTTGGTATCAGAGGAATAGAATGAAATGGGAGTACTTCTACTCTTTCAACTGGAAGATTTATTCCAGAAATTATATTATTTTAGGTATTTTTTTAATAAATACTTCACAGGTGAAGTTGACAGTCCCTAAAGGTTATTTGTTGTTGCTGTTGTTCTTGTTTATTTTGTTTTGTTTTTGAAAGGTCTTTAATTATAGTTGTAAGGGCTACTCTAGTTATCATTTTTGTCTTAAGCGAACTTTGAGAATTTGTATTTCCCAAATAATTTGATCCCTTTATATAACTTACTTAATCTAGGAAATAAAGTATTTTATAACATTCTTTTATCTTTTTAATATCTGTAGAATCTGTAGTCATGTCACCTCTCTCCTTCCTAATGGCAATTTTGATAACGTTGTGTGTGTTCCTCTGAGGTCCGCATGAAAACAGATCTCTATTAAAGGATCATGCCCTTCCCTTGTATCTTGATGTGCCAATTTACAAGTTGTGAAGGGACCTCATGCGTACACTAAGGGCTATTGTGCTCTAGAGGGAGTGTTTTTGTGACTCCTTTTAAGGTATGGTACCTGAATTCATAAATATGTTCCTTCTTGACCAAAAAGGGGACAAGGAAGAGTGGCAGTCTCATCTGATATTTTTTAAAAAGTACCTGACTTAAAAAAATAAATTTAATAAACTAGCAAAAAACAGAATCAAAACTATAAATAGAATAAACTGATGGTTGCTAAAGGGAGGTAGGTAGGAGTTGCAAAAAATGAGTGAAGGTGAGAGGGAGATATAGGCCTCCAGTTATGGAATGAGTAAGCATACAAGGAATACAGTCAGTAATATTGTAATAGCAATATAATGGGATAAATGGAAGCTATACTTGTGATGAACATAACATAATGTATAAACTTGTCAAATCATTAAGTTGTATACTTGAAACTAATGTAACGTTGTGTTTCAGTTATACACAGAAAAAAAAAAGCACCTAACCTACAAAAAATAGTACGTTTGTGGACTCTACAAATTATACAAGTTTAATGAAAGACATCAGTTCCATTGTTATAACTTACACCAAGTAAACAAAACTCCAAAAAATAGGACCATATCTAAAATAATATCTTCTCTCTAGCTCAAATATAAGAAATAGAACCTGTGATTAGAAAGCTAGAAAAACAGAGCATAATAAAGAATATCTGTTATCAGCCAATGAATGAAAGACAGTTTCATCCTGGTCAGTCACTTTTACAAATAAAGCAGTCTACTGCAAAGCAAGAAGAAAAACAAACATATGAACCACTACAGTACAACACTAAGATGGGGACAGGTGAATCCTGGTTTTTCTGTAAAGGCTATGCTTCTCACTGAAATATTACAGTGATACGACAGCACTTTTATTGTGGACAAAGAAGCTGAAAGGTCTTTTAAACTCTTAAAATAACCACCACTTCCCTCCTATATTAATTGTTTCTAACTTTGATAAAGTATTAAACCTTTTCTGTCAGAAGAACAAGAAAGCTGCTAGTGGCTGAATGCTTACTCAAAATTAGGCTCTGATTCTATGTCTATTGCTTACTTTTATGTATTATTGGATTCTGTTGCTTTGGAGATCCCAAGACGTATGTTAGTAGTAAAATTAGCCTCTCTACTGATCGAAAAGGCTCAGACTTTAACTCTGGGACATCTTGCTTATTTAAATGTACCTCATGCTGTCACCTCAATTTTATAGGTTCATAAAGGGCAACACTTGTCACTGTGCTGCCAGACTAGCTATGAGCAAGTCTTATTGTCTAACCTTAATGTTATTTTAGGCAGTTGTAATCTTTTGAATTTATCTACTCTGTTGCCAGACCCTGACCAGATCAGAATATGACTGCCTCATAGTCGACCAGTCTGATTTCCCTAATTATTCTGATATTCCTGTTCCTATTCTGATTTACTGCTGTTTGCTGGTGGATCTTGTGTAAGAAATACACCTGTATATATAAATACATCTTATACAATAGTCAGTCCTCATGAGGTATTAAAATATCATGTTTTCCCAAACTAAATCAGCTTAAGTGATCGAACTCATAGCTATTACTCAAGTGGTCAATTAGCTAGCATTCTTAAGTGAATAGCCATACGGAAAGTAAACATATTTGGGGTCTGTCATGCTATGGCCCAATTTAGCAAGAACAGAGGCTTTTCAATATCAGTGGGGACTAAAATATCACATGTGAAAATAAAGATTTATTAGAGTCATTGCCACTTCTTGAATGAATATATATATATATATATATATATATATATACATCCTTATGAAGCTATACAAGACCCCCCCAAAAAAAATGCCTAAAAGAAATAAATGTGTAGACTAAGCTGTAAAAAAGGGCTGCTATATTTTCTACTGGGAAACTGAATCCCCACTACTTCTATCCAAGAACTGCTATTTACAGTTATAAAAATATATGACTTTTAAGGAACCAGAAAATTGGAAATTAGGTGGAGTGGGACATGAGAATTACTCAGTTGTATTGTTCTTGTACCTAAATTTTTGTTACTCTAAATGGCTTTTATAATTGTACTAAAAACTTCTTCAAACAAAAGGAATATACTAAAAGACTTGAATCTTACAGTATTTATAATGATTAAATAGTTCTGGAAACAATACAAATGTTTGTTCTTCATCAGAAAAGTTCTTTATTGGCAACATATAAGATGTGAAGGAAGCCTATTGAGGACATTACCTGAGACATGGTAGCAAATAGATTTTCTTTAGCTTGTACCATCAGAAGATAAGAAGCAGTGACCCCTGAGTGGCTTGAGTCAGTTAAGAGTCTGACTTCAGCTCAGGTTATGACTCTTGGGCACTAGGATCAAACCCAGGGTCAGGCTCCCTGCTCAGTGGGGAGTCTGCTTCTGCCTTTTTCTCTCAAATGAATAAATTAAAAATATCTTTAAAAAAATACAAAGGTAGGAAATATTGTTAGTGAGAGTGTGCATGATGTCTGCATGGCCATAAGTGTTACCGTTAGTTAAAGCAGAAGCTCAAATAATAATCGAGTCCTTATTGAATTCTATCATCCCAGACATTCAAACTATTTCCAATGGAGGAACTCATTTCACTTCCATAGTAATTCAGTGTCTCCATATTAGCATACAAATACAATAACATATCATACTTTTTATCATATCCAGTCTTCTGGACAAGTGGAATAAATGAACTATATCACAAAGAATTATATTGTTAAGTTATGTCATATTGTTGTAGCCTACATTTTTCGCACTGGTTTTATTGAGAATAAGGCTGACTCCCTCTGAATTAATGTTTGGGAGATCTGCAAATTTAGGATTTAAGTCTACCCATTTACCTGATATCATTAAAGTATTCATAGGTAAAATAATTAAAAGGTTTGCTTATTTTCCTATGTTTATTTAACCATGGAATAACCAGATGTTGGAAAAATCTTCTGAGGAAGTGTTTTATTGATATGAATCAGGAGACCAAGACTAGAAAAAAGTGTTACAACAGAATGGATTATCACTGCACTAAGAAAGGCCCTGCCATATATTGCTGAAAACTCACTGTTATCAAAGTGAAGAAACCCAGCTGGAGGCATGCTTTGCTTTTGAGACAGTACATCTGACTGGTTGAGCTGCAGTCTCTATAAGGGCCGTAGGTTATTCTCTCTAGGCAATAACTTACATAATAGGAAAGCTGAAGAGAACAAATTTTATAAGGACTTACTGTAGGCAAGATCAGTTTTGTCAGTTTTTGAAAAAAAATTTTGACAATAATTTGATATTTCATACTTATATTCCATATCTAAACATGGAGCTTACAGTGTTATTACTCATTCTTTTATTTTTATTATTTTATCTTATTTTTGATTCCTCATTCTTTTAAAAAGGAGTGTCTTAACTACAAATTGTTCTATGAAATGAAGGCTGAAGAAACCTTTTTTTTCTTCTTCTTTTCTTTCCTTCTCTCCCCCGCCCTTTTTGGCTTGTAATGCAACCATGGATGGTCTAAGTTTAGAAAAAATGAAAAACTCCAAGTTTTTCCATAGTCTAAAATCAGTACAAGATATTAATAAATACAATTTTAAATTCATCACCCATTATGTTACTGAATATACCAAAAGGAAGGAGCTATTCACCAATTGAGCTAAAAAAATAACAGTACTAAAGTTGAAAGCCTTACCATTACCCTAAGACTCTGATTTTTAAATATTTTAGCCATTTCGGTGTTAATAAAACTGAATACAGATGTAAAATGGAAAAACGTTCTGACCCAGATGACAGGTTAGTTTCTCCAAAAACCCTGAAATACAGTTTTCTGTAATGATGACTCTATCTTATTTAGAACCTAGCAATCTCCAATACCCATATATAAGGACCCTATAATAATTAAATGACTTTATTTCTTAATACTCTTGCACTAATGTTTAATTCTACTTATACATAATATGCTTTCCCATTTTGAGATATTTTTACACAGAGACTAAAATATGTCCATCATCAAACTAAGAGTGACCTATTAAATACTATATTGTGGGGCTGGAACCCAGGACAAGAACTGTAAACTCTAATACAGAAATACTGACAAACTTGATACAGTGGGACAGTTACAGAAACTGTAATATAATTCAGATGCAAAAGGATTGAATCAGAACATAATACAAGGTATAGAGATCAGAACAAAATTAGAAGGCCTTTGGGAGAGAATTTGGAAATGGATAGCTTAAAATAAAATCTTGTTCCAAAAAAATATAGCTAAAGAATGCTCACAAGCCGCCACCTCCATAACAATAGGACAAATAATTAAGAACATATTTATTAGTACTGAACTATGGGATTGTACCTACTTATGGGAACAGCTGGATATTGGGCATCATACTATCCTTTGGAGAGATTAAAGCTGATGTAAGAAGGTTTATGATATTTATAGAGGAACTAAAAATGTCATTTACATATTGAAACTGTTGAAAAACCAAACCAACATAATTTTCCTTTAGGATATATGCGTTTTCCTATAAAGGTATGGAACAATATGTTAGATGAATTCTTGACATACAAAGAGATTTAATTGACTGCAATTAAAATGTTAGTATTGACACTGATGGATGTAAGAAATCATCAATTGACTGGATTTGTCCCTGAGGTTTAGAATGTACTAAAATTTGCTTTTAACAATTTAATATTTCTACATGTACCTCCAATAAACATCCTATAATGCACTCTAATAATTGATAGTGGGTTAGGTGCAGCATGTTTTTTCTATATTAGAAACATTATTTGGGAAGATGGGACTTTTTCTTTTGGCCCTTATTTAATTTGTAAAAATAAAAAAAATAAAACTTGTACAATTGATAAATATTTATAAAATATATTGAGCCATACAAGAATAATTGTGCATCAAATCTGTAGGCTATCTATGTTGACTAGACTATGTTGATTATGCATTAGGTATATTGGTAGATCTAATTGGGAAAATTTTAAATGAGAACTAAAGAATAACTTGTAAAGCACTTAGAAAAATGAGCTACTAAAACTAATCAACTATTTGTAGAACTGTATATATGATGAATGAGAATTCTTACATCTAGCTAATCAAGAATCTGCTTTAAATACACACACACACACACACACATATATAAATATATATATAATGTATGTTTTCAAAGACTGTTCACCTAAAACTAATATTCTTTTTAAATTTTTATTCTATATTATCATATTATTTATCATCACTTTATTATGTATACTGCTTTGGAATTGTTAGGTACCTAGAAATTTAAGAACAGTTCAAAGAGAACTCAACAGTGCAATATAATTTATGGAAAATTTGAAACTCTAAAATAACAAAAAGGGAAAACAATTGTGTGTAAAAGAATTTAATCTAACCTTACTGAGGCCTAATGAAGGATGTGACAAATTGTATGTGGTAAATACACAGGGACATCCATAGGAGGTACTGACAAAAAATTAATGTGGAATACAAGGTACGAAGTAAGCCTGGTAATGAATTAATGAAAAACAGGATATCAAAATAAGCTCAATGTAACTACTAACATAAATTGAGTACCTGTTGATTGTTTCCTAAAAGTAGGATGAGGATGATGTAAAGCAATTTAGTTTTGTAGCCAATGGCTGGCCATATTAGTTTTCTTTTGTAACAAAGTACCACAGAAGTGGCAGCTTAGAACAACAGAAATGACTGTCTCACAGGTTTGGAGGCTGGAATTCTGAGATTACGGTGTCAGTTGGTTTGGTTCTTTCAGAGAGGTGTGAGGGAAAATCTGTTCCATGCCTCTTTCCTAGCTTCTGGTGGTTTACTGGCAATCTTTGCCATTATTTGGCTTATAGACGCATCACCTGGATTTCTTCTTCATCTTCTCATGGCATTTTCCCCGTGTGACTATCTGTCTCTGTGTCCAAATTTCTCCATTTTGTGAGGATACAGTCATGCTAGATTAGGCAAATCCTAATTACATAATCTTAACTTGATCATCTACAAGGATTTTACTTCCAGATAAGATCACCTTAACAGATACTGAGTATTAGGACTTCAACATTTTTTTTTTTAAGATTTTATTTATTTATTTGACAGAGAGAGATCACAAGTAGACAGAGAGGCAGGCAGAGAGAGAGAGAGAAGCAGGCTCCCCGCTGAGCAGAGAGCCCCATGCGGGACTCGATCCCAGGACCCCGAGATCGCGACCTGAGCCGAAGGCAGCGGCTTAACCCACTGAGCCACCCAGGCACCCCAGGACTTCAACATCTTTTGGAGGGACAGAATTCAATTCATGACTGGCTAACAGCACACCTTTAGAATATTTACTTTGCACAATAATAAAATTAGTTAATTCTTTATTAATTGGTACTTTCCTTTGGGTGTTGATTTTGTTATGTTTTTAATATGATTTGGAATATTTTAATATCCTCCACATGTCTACCTAACATGTTCAATCTTTTCTGTAGTTTCTTAAACCTATGACATATCTTTAATAACCATTTCAATGTCCTTTTTTGCTCTATTATTTTTGTCACTGATGGGTCAGGTTTTTGTTTTTTTTTTTAAGGTCTTTATTTTAGAGAGAGAGAGAGAGCACAAGTAGGGTCTAGGGCAGAGGGAGAAGAAGACTCTCCATTGAGCAGGGAGCAGGAAACTGGGATCATGACCTGAGCAGAAGGAAAACTGACTGAACCACTTGGGCAGCCACATTGCTGGGTCAGTTTTGATAGATTATTTTTTTCCTAAATATGAGTCGTAATTTCCAGTTTCTTTTTGTGACCAATTATTTTTGATTGGATGCAAAGCTGTATCAATTTTGCCTTGCTGAATCCTGGATACTTCTGTACTCCTATAAATATTCTTCAACTTTCTCCAGCATGTAGTAAGCTATGTGGAAATAGTGATAGAGCGTTGGTTCTACATTTGTTAAGTGAAATGAGTGATAGCTTCAATGTAGGCTAATTTCTCCCATTAATAAAGTAACTCCCTCTTTAGTAATCTACCTGAAGTCCTTGCAGTTATAAAGTAGTTCATTCTACTGGTGGTAACAGAAACTATCCCTGGCCTTTATAGTTCCAGGAAGTTCTCCCTCTGGTCTTTGTGTGTTTTTCTTGCTCTTGAGTTATTTTCTAACATGCATATGATATAGCACTGAGCTGAACTGGAGGAGGCACCTTCTGCAGATTCTGAGAATTTTCACTTCCCAGTGAAAACTCTAACCATTTTGCCTCACTGAACGCTGAGCTCCTTGTCCTCATCCTAGGGAGAACACTGGGTGCTGCCTACATTTCATCTTTTTGTACTGTTAACTGGACAATCTCTCAGTAAGTAAGCAGTAAGTTGGGCTAATCAGAAAGCTCATCTAATTTGGTTTTTCTCTCTAAGGAGTGAACCACTCCCATTTATTGTCGTATGCCCAATGTTTTCAAAACCATTGTTTCATATATTTAGTCAGAGTTTCCCCATGTTTGAGGGCCTGGTTTGGGTCATTGTTACTTCATTATTGCTGCAAGTGTAAGTTGAGTTTTGCAGGATTTTCTTACATTTTTTTTGTTTTTTCTTTTAACATTATACCATAACATCTTACCATCTACCACATAGCTTAGTACCACATTCCACCTCTAGATATTTATTCAAAAGCAATGGAAGCATATGTCCATATGAAACTGTGCAAATTTATTACACAGGTGTTCTTAGCTATATTCACAATGCCCCAAACTGGGAAACTATATGTATACACATGTATATACATACATAAACACACACACACAGTAAAATACTATTTAATAAAAAAGAATAAACTAGTGTTGCACTACAATATGGATGAACCTCAAAATAATTATGCCAAATGAAATAAACTAGATGAAAAGTGTGTATACTCTATTGTTCTACTTATATAAAATCTTTATTTATTTATACTATAGAAACTAGATTAGCAGAGATTATAAACTAATCTATAGTGAAAAAAAGCAGATTAACACTTGCCTGAAAATAGAGGTGGTATTGAGAGGACCAAAGGGAGGGAGGATAATATAGGACACAGGAAACTGTTGTTTAATATCTTGCTTGTGGTCATGTTTCACAGGTGTATTCTTGCATCACAAACATACCAAGTTATACTCTTTAAGTGCGTTGAAGTTATTTATGTCATTTAGTTCAGCAAAGCAGTTAAAAAATTAATAACAGAAGAAATTACATAGTCATGAAGTTTTTTAAAAAATTAAAAGTAGATGAGATATTTTTATTAAAAAGACTAGGAGTTTGATGCAGAAATATATTATCAATTTTTAAATCATTCTTAACTTTTAGTGATTTTACTTATTCTATTTTGCTTCTATATACACATTTATTTGTTTATAATTGATTATATTTACTTAGTGATGATTTTATCTATCCTTCATGTACAAACACACTTGGTACATTTTATTTATTTATTTTTAAAATTTTATTTATTTATTTGACAGAGATAGAGATCACAAGTAGGCAGAGAGGCAGGCAGAGAGAGAAGGGAAAGCAGACTCCCTGCCCTGAGATCATGACCTGAGCCGAAGGCAGAGGCTTAATGCACTGAGCCACCCAGGCGCCCTACACCTTGGTACATTTTAGAAAAGCATACTTGGTTTTACTACATATACTTATTATTTATTGTGATTTTCAGGAGCTTTTGATTTTAACATTTAAAAAAATACATATCTATGTATGCATTCTATATAATGGTGTTTGCATTGAATGTTGAAAAGTTGAAACCCAAACTTTTTCAAGGGACAGTATTCCAATGCTTACCAATATAATATTTTTTCAGTATAAAATAAATTTTTTTCAAATAAAAATTGTAAAATTGGTTAGAAATAATACCATTAACATTCATGTTGAATTCAAAATATTCAATCATATATTATCTTACTGGAGTTCCATTACCATCTCGCCATTTAGTACACAAATATATTTTTAAATGTTGCTTCAGTGAAGTCAGTAATATTTGTGAATGTGGAAAACAAAGTTAAGCATTATAATACAGTGAAGATCAATACTATATTACCATTTCTGGGAAAATGACTCTGCTAACAAAAAAGCTTTCAAGAAGTTAGTTTGCAATACTTTTTAACAAGGCAATATTTTTCCCATTATTATGAGGTCATTGATGATGAGATGTCAAAAGTAGTCATCATTCTATGTCCCAACAATGAACTAAATAAAATATTATTAAAAATCAAGCATAGAATGGCAGTTATTCTGAAATATTTCTTTAAAAAAAATTCTATTTACTCTTCCTAAAACCATCTCTCTCCCTCTCTCTCTCTCTCTCTTACACACACACACACACACACATACATACACACACAGAGTGACTTATTCCACCAACTATGGTGTGCATTAATTCCTCCTAGAAAGACAGAATGAATGCTTAATTTATCTTCTTTTACTACAAATTTTCAACACAATGAATTATTTTAATAGTCACCTCTAATGATAGCATTTAAGTGATTTTTTTCTCATCTTTTAGAGGGATTCATGAGTTATTTTTTAAAAATATTACAAATAGTTATGATCCTTTCTATTTTTATTTCAGATTATCTCAAATTTAGCTAGTGGAATCCTCAAGCTAACTCATAGATATTTGCCCAGATTTTCTTACTATTTGAGTTCTTTTTTATTTCAGTTCTTATAAAATGTATCTGCTAGTGATGTGCAAAGAGTCATTTCTCCAAATAATTTTCTAGTTTTCTTTAGTGAAACTAAGATGTTTATATTAGTATGACTATTCCTATGAAAGTGTCATTTCTTCTTATCAATTTCAGTATAGCTATACATATGGATATAGGTGTAGGTGTGGCTGGATATACACATACAGATATGTGGATATGAATAAAATATATTTACATTTATATTAAAATACACAATTATATATATGTATACGTATATACCAAATGTGAATGAAATCTATTTTATCTCCATCCACTGAAATATGCAGATGTGTGCATTGATACCAATAAAAAGATTATATATCAGTTGATACTCTGCCCCTAGATTTTTTTCATGTAACAATATATCCTTAAAATCATTCCATAATAGTATATAGAGACTTTACTCATTTTTTTAAAATATATTCAGTTTTATTGTGTGGATATTCCTCAGTATTCGATCATCCTCTGTTGATAGGCATGGATGATTTCCAAATTGCTAATATTAAAAATAATGCCACTATGAATAACTTTTGCATACGTTGTTTTGTTTTTTGTTAAGGAATTTGCTTAGATTTCTAGAATTGGCAAATGCATATCTAACTTAATAATATGTTGACAAATCAACTTATATAGCATTGTGCCATTTTGCACATTACCCAGCAATATATGAATGTTTCTAATATTGTCTTGCTAATAGTTTATGTGTTGAAACTTTAGATATATTCCTCATCTATTATTTGAAAATTTATAGTTCAGCTTGCTTTTTACACATACATGGAGTGTTAGGATATGTATGTTTTCATATGTTTAAGGGCTATTCGCTAAAGTTAAATATATTAAAAGAATGAAGTCCTATATGGAAGAAAAATATGGAAAACATTTTCTAGAAATTAATAGAAAGTGATAATAATGCTCAAGCTATTAAAAAGTAACATTTTGGAGGACCTGAGTGACTCAGTCAGTTGAACATCAGACTCAGGGTCTGATGAAGCCATGTAGGGCTTCATGCTTAGTAGGGAGTGTGCTTGAGAATCTCTCCCTCTCCTCCCACTGTCCCTCATCCCACTTGCACACACACACTCTCTCTGTCTAAAATAAGTAAATAAATATATTTTTTTAAAGTAACACTTTGAGGTGCCTGGGTGGTTCAGTTGGTAAAGAGCCTGCCTTTGGCTCAGGTCATGATCTCAAGGTCCTGGGATCTAGCCTGAGTCAGTCTCCCTGTTCAGGGAGCTTTTTTAAAATCTTTAATTTTTTTTTTAAATCTTTAAAAAAAGTAACATTTTTATCATAATTGTGTAATTTATTTTTAGGCCATTTATTTTAGGAGCTCTTGAAATTTATTATAGGAAGATACTTTAGAGATGATCTCATTCAGGATTCTCAATCCTATTTGCCCATAAGAGCCACCTTCAAAATTTTAAGAAATACCATTATGAGGGACTTACCACAGAAAATGTTCATAAGACACTTTTGGAGTGGAATCATGGTATGCATCAGTAGTCTTTAAAAAAATAGCCAGGCGATTATAAGGTGCAGGGAGGGTTGAGATCCATTGATCAAATGTCCACATTTTACAGCTAAATCAGCTTGTTTAAGGACAGTTTTTGAAATTGAGATGTCATGTATGTCTAATAAAATACACATTTCTAAGTGTCGAGTTTGTTGAGTTTTGAAAAATGTATGTCTTTGTAGCCAAAATATTCAGTCAAATATAGAATATTTCTATCACCCTAGGAATTCCATTTTCTCTTCCCTGTCAATCTCTCTACTCTTATGCAACAACTAAAACTAGAAAGCTTTATAAATGGAGTCATATAGTCTGTACTTTTATTTTTCTTCCTTTTCTTTATCTGACTTTTTTCACAAAGTGTCCTGGGATTTACCCAATGTGTTTTGTATGATTTATTCCTTTTATTACTGAAAAATTACTTCAAAAATATACCATAATTTGTTTATTGTTTCCCCTGCCATTGAATGTTTGGGTTATTTCTAGCATTTGGCTATTATAAATAAAGTCATTATCAATATTTTCATAAAGGTCTTTTTGAATACATATATAATTTTAATTCTCTTGGGTGGGATAGCTAAGTCTTTAATGTTTACATATATGAAGATAAATGAATGTTTATTGTTATATGAAATTGCCAAACATAATTAGATAGTAGTTGTATCATTTACAAATCTAATCATAATGTACACCAATTTTGACTGTTTTGCATCCTTGTCAACTTTTAGTTTTGTGCACTTTTTAATTTTAACCATTATGAAGGATAAAAAGCTGTACCTCATTGAGTGTATATTTTGCAATCCCTGAAGATTAGTAATGTTGAAGATCTTTTAATGTTTATATTGACCACATCTTATAATATGCTGTTTTTTGGATGGGCCTATAATTTAATTTTGATAAATTCAATTTTGATGAATTCAATTTGATGAATAAATTCAAGTTTTTATATATTTAGTGCTTTTTTAAAATATTTTTTTTAATTTTGAAATAATTACAGAATATTTCACAGAAAGTTGGCTAATTTTGTAGAGAGGTCCCATGTATTCTTCACATGGTTTCCTCAAATGAATATGTTGTGTTATTATACTACAATACAAAAACCCACAAAATTGATACTGATACAATCCAGACAGTAGTAAGATTTCACTGCTTTTCACATACTCTGTGTATGTCTGTGTGTGTGTGTGTTGTTTAGGACAATGGAATTTTATTATATTTGTAGATTCATGTAACCGCCACCACAATGAAGACACAGAGGTTTCTGTATGCTCTTACTTTGGGGTGGGTCACCACCTACCACCACGGTCCCCTAAGCCCTGCCTTCTCTTTCTGTATAATGTGTGATTTAGATGATTGAATCTTTCCACTCTGTAATTTTCTTGAGATCCATCTAAGTTGTTATATGTATCACTATTTGTTTCTTTAATGAATAGAATTCCATGATAGGGATGTATCACAATTAAGCTATTTATCCATTTTAGGACACTTAACGAGTTTTCAGTTTTGGACAATTATGAATAAAACTTCTATGAATGTTTGTGTATGTTTTTGTATGACTATAGGTCTTCATTTCTCTGGGATAAATGCCAAAGGATGAAATTACTTGACTGTATGTGGATTGACATGTTCAGTTTTACAAGAAATTCAAGACTGTTTTCCAGAGTTACTGTATCATTTCAAATTCCCACCAGCAATATATGAATGCATTTAGTGTATTTCATATCTTGTCAGAGAAATCTTTCCTTACCACAGGTTTGAGATAATTTTCTGATTTTTTTTTTTTTTGGAGCTTTAGAATTTTAACTTTTACATTTGGCTATATGACAAACTTCATATTAATTTCTGTTTGTGATGTGAGATTGAGGTAGTGGTTCATACTTCAGACTTAATTATCAGTATCTCTGGTTGAAAACTGTTTTCTTTCTCCATTAAACTGCCTGTATATGTGACAATATGCTTTTGTACTCTGCTATGTTCTATTGATACATATGCCTATCCTCATAGCAGCACATTTATTGATTACAATAGATTTATAGCAATTTGTTAAAACAGGTACTATAAGTGCTCCAGTTTTAATTTTTTAAAAGATTGCATGTGATATTCCAGTTTCTTTTCCTTTCCATAAAAATTAAACAACACCAGTATGCTGTTTTAAAAAATAGTCTTTTATTTTATGGAGATTTCACAAATTTACAGATGAAAAAATATATCATAAAAATATTAAGCTTTCCATTACATGTCATTGTGTATGTCTCTATTTAATTAGGTCCTTTTATTGTTCCAACAATACTTTATACTTTAAAGCATTGTGTGTGATCACAACCTGAGCCGAAAGCAGAGGCTTTAACTCACTTAGCTATCCAGGCGCCCCTATGCTTTCATTATCTTAATAAATGTATGACATATGCTTTCATCTTATTGGTTAAGTAATTAGGAGTGGAATGGCTTCATTACATAATGTGTGGGGGAAATTATTCAATATTTTGCCATTAAGTATGTTAGCTGATATTTTTTAAAGATTATCAAATTTGGAAAGTTCCTTTTGTTTCTAGTTTTCAGAGAATTCTCTCTATTCTGATTATAAGAGAAAGATACATCTACATAAAATTGTGTATCTTTCTGTTTCTCATTTGTGTTCTGATACTTTTTGCTTCAGATATTCTGATTCTCTGCAATTAGATGTATACAAATTTAGGTCTATGATGTCTTTTGAAATATTGACCTTTTAATGATTATAAAATATACTTTTCATTACTAATAATACTCCTTTTCTATATTACCTTATATACACCTGTATTACCTATATACCTTTTCTACATATTTCCATATTTTATATTCTATATTTCTATATTACCTATATACTCCTTTTCTATATTACCTTATATTAATATAGACATGCTATTTTTATTATGCGTAATGTTTGTTTGGAACATAATTTTCCATTTTTTGACTTTCAACATGTCTACATCCCTATATTAAAATGCCTTTGTAGTTAGCATCATATATTTAAGTCAAACTTATTTGTTCTATCTGAAAAAATATAATGACTTTTTGGGGAGTGTTGTCCATTTAAATTATTTTGACATGAATGAGTTTGTTGACCATCTTGCTAATTATTTCCTATATTTCTTTCATTGTTTGATACTTTTTTGTCTGTTTATCTTCTTTTTGTCAATCTAATATATTTTACTATTTCATTATTTTTTTGTTTACTGGTTCTAAGCTTTATTTCTTTGTGCTTTTATTTAATAGTTGATCTAGATAATGTACTATACATTCTTACTGTGGTCTTGAGTTAATTTTATACAACTTTAAATAACTTATATCATGTAGTGGCATGTAGTGCTTCTATTTATAATCCCAGCTGTAGCCTGTGCTATTTTTGTGAAATATTTCACTTCTAGAAATGCTAGAAACTCTGTAGCATATTATATTTTTGCCTTTGAAAACTAAATTGACCATAAAATTATTTTTTAAAATTTTTAATGATTTTATTTATTTATTTGACAGAAATAGTGAGAGAGGGAACACAAACAGAGGGACTGGGAGAGTGAGAAACAGCCTTCAGAACCCGATGCGGGGCTCGATTTCAGGACCCTGGGATCATGACCTGAGCGGAAGGCAGACGCTTAACAACTGAGCCACCCAGAACCCCTGACTATAAAATGATTTAAGAAAAGACAGAAAACAATTCTAATTAAGAAATTTTTCTCATATATACTATTTTCAGTAGTATTTCTTTCATGCTATGGATCTGAATTTACATATAATCTGATTCCTATTAAGTGTAAAGAATTTTCTCTTTCATTTTTGGGCTGGTTTCTCAGAATTCACTTATTTGGCATAGACTTTATTTTTTATTCAGAAAGATAATTTCTCTGTTTGTAGAAATCTGTATTGACATTTGTGTTGTTTCTTTTTTCAGCACACTAAAAAATGTTTCATTGTCTTCTACATTCTATTTTTTTGTGACAGAAAGTTAGCTCTCAATGTTAATTTTGATCTGTTGTGTATAATCATTTTTTCTCTAGCTGCTTCTAGTATTTTCTTTCCATTTTTGTTTTTCATCATTTTAAACATGATATTCTGGGTATGCTTTTTTATATTTATTCTGCTGTGGTTTGCTATACAATTTCTGCACACATAGTTGGATTTTTTGTTTCTCTTAATAAAATTAAAAAAAAATTCTGGCCCACAATTTTCAAATGTTTCTCTGCCCTATTTTCATTTTCTTCTCTTTCTGGGACTTGGATACATAGGTGTTAGACTACTTGATATTTTTGGACAGGTCTTTAAAGCATTCTTTCATGTTTTTCCAACTATTTTTTCTTTCTGTGTTTCCATTTGGACAATTCCTATTGATTTGTCTTTATTCCTATTAATCTTTTCTTTTATTGTGTTTACTGTACTGTTTATCCCGTTCACCGAAGTATGGTATGAATGTGTATGTGTGTGTGTGTGTGTGTTTGGTATTATATTTTTCACTTCTAAGATTTCTATTATATATTTTCATGAAAATGTCCATATAGCTCCTAAGCGATCCCATCTGTTGATTCATTTCAATTTTTCCTTGTAGATTTTCTAACATATTTATCATAGTAACTTAAATTTATTTCCTACTAATTATAACACCTTGGTTAGTTATTTTGGACTTGTTTGTATCGACCTTGTAGCTCTTTATGTAGATCACATTTTCTTATAATTTCATAAGCCTATCAATTTTTTTATTTCAAACTGGAAATTGTCAATCATACATTGTAGGGAAAGTCTGAAGTCTTTAATCTTCTAAGAAGTTTTAAATTTTGCTCCAGTAAACAGATAGACTACTGTAAGATCATCTTGATGTTATAGATGATTGTTTTAGAATCTAATGTGAGAATGGTCCTTTATTATGGAATCTGATCCTAGTTTCTGACATGTAGCCTTTCTTTAGTTTTATTCACAAGTCTGAGGTGTTTACCAAGTTCTCCTGAGCTGGCAGGATTACAGCTTTAAACGCTGTATCTCCAGGGGCAGGCAGTTGACGAAATCTCTGCTGAGAATTTTTAGTCTTCTGTCTGTAGTATTTCTCTGGGCTGCTTGGAGTCTTTCCCCATAGACTTGCAGGTCTGGTGTGGAGCAGGCATATATGGTATGTTTCTAATCAGATCTGAGACTCCTACCTTTGTGGCTCCATACTTTTCAATTGCTTTTGCTGTCTCAAACTGTAATCTCTGACTCCTCAGCCCTAAGTGACTATTTTGTTTGAACCTCACCTCAGAAACATCCTAAAAATAAGTAGAACAGTACTTCTAGAAACAAAGCTGAATGAATGTGGATTTCACCTGTCATGTTTACCTTCTCTCAAAGGTCATAGTCCCTTCAGACACTGCTACCTTCAAACAATTTTGTTTTTTGTTTCTGAGTTTATAATTGTTATCAGAGGAGAGATAGGCTACTCCAGTATCAGTTTTTCTACCATAATATAAACTGGGATGCAAAACCATCCTTATTAACTATATTACTACTCATTTTTTGACACACAACATTTTAAACTCTCAAGAATACCCCCTGACTAGGAGATTTAAGGTTTACAATTGTGGAAGGAAAAAAAAAAAAAAGTTTACACATTTTCTGAAACAAACAGACAAACAAAAACCATGTGTACATCCAGGCCATTATTTTCCTTAAAACGGAGATCCTCTTACTGTTGACAGCTATAAAGTAATACTCTTAGTTGTTCTCTCACCAGAGAAGATACACAAGTTTGTGGATCCCATCACACTAGCATACTGGGTGCTCTGCAGAACACTCTGACTACGCCTGAGAAAATGGCCACATTTCAAAGAACTGCTCCCTAATGGAAATATCAGAATAGAGCACAGTGGAACAGAGATTAGGGGTCTTAACCTCTTCTTCCTCCCCAAACTCTCTGTAAAGCCTGCTTTATTCATGTGTGATTCTGGAAGAGTATATACTTAGGGAAACCCAGGTGATGACTGAGGTTAATTTTCTGCCAGTTTGGTAGAATGGGAGCTTGTATCAATTTTTATTTGTTCAAGTTAAATAATAAAGTGTATTTATGCAGACAATAGTTCCTTGATTGAGATTTGTAACTGGTGCATTTCTGGAAAGGATGACACAATAAATATTCTAAAATATCTCAGCCTAAATAAACTAAATTAGCTGGATGAGAGAAAAGTTATTGTTGAGTCATTAGTTTTGTATGTATGTTTGCAGTTATATAAAATTGTTATTATATATGTTATTATATAAAAAGACAGACACTTTACACAAATACTAGAGGCCAGAGGAAGAACATAAACTAGAAATGAAGGAAATAAAATCTGTCTTAAGCATGGACAGTATATGAAGTCCTTAGCCAGCATTTTTTATGTATTACTGGGGATAAGTAAGGGATAGTGAATAGGATAGGAAATATAATGTAGGGAAGAGGAGATTAAGACAAATTCCTGAACTTTAAAATGTTTCATATAGCCAATTTGGCTGTTATATACAGCAAGTTTCTGTTTAAACTTTGTAGTACATAAGTACATGGTTTGAAGAAATCTATCTGAAGAACACAAAACAGTTTGTAGATCAATTCCAAGCATTAAGAACAAACCAGGGCAAATGAGGAGCACTAAGGGCAAATCTTGGTAACTGAGCTTCACTTAAGCAGTAAATGAGCATTTAAAAAAAAAAATTAAAAATTAATCCAGATGACTATTTATGAAATCTACTAGATTTGTATCTTTACTTTCTGCAGGATTTGGCCATAATGAGTAGATTTTCAACTTTAGTTAAAAATGCAATAAGATTCTGCAGTTATAAATCAGGTTGACATTTGACATATGATGCCATAGGGTAGCCTGGTCCAAATCACTTCTAGGTCATACATATGAACTATGTTAATGATCTAAAGAATTTTAATGCAATTTAGATTCCATATTAACCATTCCATGAAAAATTTTTAAAAAGGTGGATTGAGTTTGGCAAATGAATTTGTTTTTTCAAGTGTTTCCTTTCATGTTGGAATGAAATGATGCAAAAGGAAAGCCAAGTACACCCAAAAAGTTCTCTTATGCCTCCATGTTTCATAAGGATTTGATTAGTTAGTCTAGAAGAAGATGGTCTAGAAGTAGAGGAAGGTAATGGTTTTGAATGCATTTTCTAGTAATTTTATGGCAAGATTACAATTATTTATTTAGTATCACTTTATTATCTAGTATAAAGCAGTTAAATCCAGACATTTTCTTACAGTTTTGCTTATCACAAATTAATTCTTTAAATAAACACCAATTTTTGTATTAAATATTTATTGTGTACTTAACATATGTTAGCTAATTTTACTGATTAATCTCAAATTAAAAAAAAAAGATTTATGTATTTTGAGAGAGAGTGCGCATATGTACGCGCAAGTCTGGGGAGGACAGAGAGAGAAGGAGAAAAGTCTCAAGCAGACTCCCTGCTGAGTGTAGAGCTCCTCCTGGGACTGGATCCCATAGGCCCTCAGATCATGACCTCAGCCGAAACCAAGTATCCCTGGCTTGACCTACTGAACCACCCAGGCGTCCCTGCAAGACAGGGTTAAGCTGTCTGATATTTATTAATTAGTTAATTAATTATTAATTAATTAGTTAAGCTGTCTGATATTTATTAATAAAACAAGGCATCATGTAATAGAGGATGATGATAAAGTTTTAAGAATTAGAGAAGAAAATATTGGAGTAAAGGAAGCAGAAAGGACTGAATGTTTACTCTGAACCTAACACATTAAGAAAAGAAAAACAAAGGCAATAGGATATCAAACTTTGTCAGTTACTGTAAATTAGAAAAAGGAGTCAAAGATGTCAGAGAAAAGAACAAGTGTATAGGGTCATGATTATGTAGGAAAAAGAATAGCTTAGGAAGCTTTATTGAACAGAAGTTATTACCCATGGTATCCTGGTGTTTTTGTGCATGGTATGATTTTGAGCATAGGATATTTGCTATGTTTAATAATCCTGGAGCTGTGCACACAGGCTAATGGAAAAAATAACTATCTTATTTGATATGAATCCTGTAAGTGTATAGTCAACCTTAGTGAGAACAAAGATGAGGAACAAACTAATCATTAAATGCTGAGAGAAAAATGCCTCACCCAGGCTAGCTTTTGCATATATAATGCATTGAAAACTATGGAGAAGTTTAAGCAAGGCCTTTCCTTAGATCCCCCTATGTTAAAGTGTGATCAGAAGAATGTTACCTAGCAAGAAGATGACACTTGAAGAGTAAACCGAGATCCTCTGTGGAGGGCCTCGGATGTGTGAAAGATACGTTGCACTAGTCTAGTAGCTCAGTTGGAATGTTTCTGACTTCATTTTTAAAATTTCTCCTTGGGGAGATAAATATTTACCCTCATAGTAAGCTCACTCTTTAATGTATGCAAATTTATATTTGGAGGGAAGGGAGTGATGATACATGTGCTGGAGGATGCCTAGAAGTGGGACAGAAATGGTTTACTGGGGCAAAGGTGTTTCTGAGTAGAGTGAGCCATAGATAAGAGTTACTTCCCATAAATGAACAATGTGGTTTTTTTTTTTTTACCAGCTTGTACTTGTCAATATTGACTCAACTTCCACACAGCTCCATGATGCTGAAGCAAAATTTGATCTAGCAAAATGTGGCAACTTTGCAAATTCATCCTCTGCCATCTACTTGGTTTCTTCCCATCTTCCCTACCTGTTGTGATCTCTTTTATCTCTTCTGTGAGAAGACAAACAACCTTGACTTTCAAATTCTCACTTTACCTTGAATCTTTGTGTGTCTGATACCTTAAGAAAAAGCATTTGTGTTTTATAATAATGTATTTGTATCCTTTTTTTTTTTTCCCTTTCTGTATTGGTTGACTCGGGACTATTTTAACCACCATATCTGCGTTGTCAATATCAAGATGTCATTTCAAAACATGTGAATATTATTAGGATATATAAAACCCAATACAGATTGTACAAACATGATTTTTTAAGATCTATAGTGTGATGATCTCATGTATGTACATCTTATGAAATGAATACCACTTAAGTTAATTCACACATGGATCTCCTCATATAGTTTTCCTTATTTGTGTGTCTGTGTGTTTTCCTTATTTGTTTATAGGGGGGTGGAGAACCCTTAAGATCTATTCTTTTAACAAATTTCAAGGACATAATACAGAATTTTTAACCTTGATCCCATTGCTATACAATAGACCCCAGAACTTATCATATAACTAAAAGTTTATATCCTTTGACTATATGATTTTTTTTCATATACAATTTGCCAGTTGTAACTTAATAAAACTGGAAAAATGGTAAATAAATAAATAAAAAGTCAAGGAAAAAAATATAGAAATGATGTTTTTTAAAGGACCATGGATTATGTATGTTAGTTTCTATGATGCTGATAAGGAAGAACAATTAAGAAGTTTCTACCCATAGTATCATCCAGTGTATTCATTCCCAGCATTCTTTCCCAAAGGGGAAGATTTTTCAGTATAATATCCCACCTCAAACTATTTGTTTTCATACAAAATAATACAAAATAATATGATTTTTCACCTTAACACCTCCAAGTACTTTGAGAAGAACAAACTCCTTACATAGATACATAGAGCTTTGAGGCTAAGAAAACATGCAGGATGGCACATACAAACAGCCAATATCTTTCAGTACCTTAGTGAAAATAAGTGCATAAATCCTAATGGTATGGCAAAAGATCCTTAGTGCTAACAAGAAAACCAGAGTGGATTTAATTCTTCTATCCTATACCATAGAAATTAAAGAGAGATATATTATTTAAGCAAGAGACATAAAATATTTTACTCAAGACCACCCAGCTGGTAATTTGATTGAGTTAAGGTATGAAACTAGGTATCTTTACTAACCATATTCAAAAATTTATTTCCAAGGAAGAAAATTTGGCAGAAAATGGTGAGGGTATAAGATAATATCAAGAGAAGCATAATGAAGAGGGGTGCTAACCAGTCTGTGGCAGAGTTTTATCTTACCCACATGTTGTAGAGTTCTTTCTGGTTTCCAATGAGGAGAAAAAAAATAGTGGATAATATAATCTTCCTACAGTTTTCATTGTATATGTTTGAAATTAAGTCATTCCATTGTTTTATATAATCATATATATAATTATATAATCATGATTGTCTAGATAATTATTGTTCTTTACTAAAAGCTTAAACCATCTCAATCTTTTATCTTTAAGAAATGTTTGCTGAATAAGATGGAATGAGGGAGTCCACTTGACAGTCATGACTAGCTGTGCACTGTGGGAAATATTAGGTAAGTAAGTAGCTCTTCTACAAAATGTTGCTCTAATAAGCTTTTTTTTTTTTCTGTTATGGTCTGCTACATATTACATATTCATAAACTTTTAAATGATTTTCTTTCCCAAAAGTTCTCTGGTAAGTAGATATTAGAAATTAGAAAATATTTCCCCATAGTAGTAATGTTATTAAGAGTATTCATGTATTCAAACCATCTCCCAAATCATTACTTACGCTAAAGCATAGTAATAAAACATAATAGAAAACAACTCTCATGCAATAATCCTAATTAGACAAAACAGAAAACAATAAAATCTAATAAGAAGTAATTTATCTCGATGATGATATGCAATGATTAGCAAGACCCTAATGAAAAGAAAATACGGAAGTAGAAGAAAACATTTTTACATTTACAGAAGGAGACTTTGGGCATTTTTAAAGGCTTTAATGTATTGTTGTTGTTGTTTTGTTAATTATTTCCTTTTCTTGACTCAAGTTTTAAAATTTTGATAACATTATCTGCTCGTTTTATGTTGTGTTGTTGTAGATTCTTATGTATAAGACATTCTAAGGAATTTAATAGAATTTTTTTGACTGTTCTGGCATGATTGAGATTATCAAGTGATCCATATTAATGCACTCAAAATAGAGATAACATCTGGTGATTGAATCACAGAGAAGACTGAGCTGAACAAATATTCTTATATTTTGTAACGAATAGTGATGGTATTTTTATACTAGCAGTTTTCTTGTTATCTGCTCCTAAATCTTTACTAATTAGAATGGCAAGTCAATTGTGGGAAGGGTAAACAATACAACAGTAACTATTGAACTTTGAAGTTTAGCAATAGGAAAATGAAATGTAAATTGCCTTTTATCTCTCAGGTTGCTAGTATAACATATTTAGTGAACAAACACTAAGTGTCAACAAAACATTTGCAAATTAGACTCTTAAACATTTTAAAAGTTATTATCATTATTTCTAACTACTAATATTCCAAGGAGTGTTCTATGGAGTTCTTTGGCCAAAACACCTTTCCATGAGTTATGTCACTCTTTCATGGAATTTTGGAATATTTTGAAGGTTTTGTTTTGTTTTGTCATACATCAGACAAATGTCAGTAAAGAGAAGAAGACCTGCCCACTTCCAACTGACAGAATTATGATGGGCCTTCAGAAATAGAATTCTGGCAATAGTGAGGGAAATCTAAAACTCCTCATTCATCAACAGAACCTTGGGAAGGGGACCACTGGGAAACACAGGCTAGAGTGGGAAGAATCATAAGAGGAAGGAGCTTGAGAAAGGATGCTTTATATTTAAAGCCAGGGATGTCAAGATCTATGTTTACTCCATAGCTTTGCATTCATGAAACTGACTTGAATCATCATAGAAAAGGCTTTGAACATTGAAATATAGCTTAAAAGTCAATGTTCTGATTTCACACTGGGAATTATAGAATAACGATGGGCCAAGATAGTACTGCAAAGGTAAACTAAATAGACATCAGAAGGAAAGCCAGCAGAAATTGGTAAAGACAATTTGTCTTAACCTAACCTGATAACTGCCTGCTAAAACAATAAAAATCAATATTATCTAGAAGTTGGAAACAAGACCCAGAATCACATGACGTTTCAAATGACAAAGATGCATTCCAAAATATTTATAATATACACAGAAAAAGGAAAACCTAAATGATTTTCAACTGAAAAGGTAATCAATGAATGCCAATCTCAACAGCTCAAATGTTGGAATTATAAAGTAAAACCTGAAAAAACGTTTTAAAAGACAGACTTTTAGGAACCAGTAGAACAATATCAAAAATTCTAATAGTCATGTGATAGGAATCTGAGAAGGAGAAGACAGATTGCAGCAGACAAAAACCAGTTAATATTTGAAAAAAGTCCCAAATTTAGTTAAAAATAAAAATTTACATATTCAAAAACACAGCCAACCCCAAATGAGATCAATTTAAAGAAATCCACACCAAGTAACATCATAATCAAATATCTGAAACCAAAAATAAAGAAAAAAATCTTGTTAGCATTCAGAAAAAAACAACTCATTACATGTAGGGAAACTGGTTAGAATAATTTAGCAGATTTTGATCAAAAGCCATTTGAGTTAAGAAAACAGTGGAATAACATTTTTGCAAGTGACAAAAGAATCATAGTCTTGAATCTTACATTCAGTAAAATATCCTTCAGAAGTATAGGTAAAAAAAAAAGCACCTCAAATGAAGGAAAAAAGAGTGTTTATAATATTAATATTTTAAAAGAAATGCTAAAGTGAAGTCCTCATGTAGATGGAAGTTGATAGCAGAGGGCATCCTGGAATGCCAGGAATGAATGAAAAAAAAAACATAGATTTTAAATCACTGGGTGAATAAATTATTTTTCAATGCTAAAGTTTGTAAAAAATGGAAATCTGTTGAAGGCAAAATGATATCATTTGATGGGATTTTCAATGTACATAGCTGTAATAGATCTGAAAACTGCATTGTAATGGGAAAAGATATATATCTTTTAGGGACCTATATCTTGTAAAATTTGTATGTTTTATTTGAAGTAATGAAATATTGATTTTGAGTAGGATATATAATGTTTAAAGGAGTATTAAATTTCCTAAAACAGCAACAAAAACATCTTAACAATATATACTCAAAGTATTAAAAGAAAAATTAAAATAGAATTCTGAAAAAATATAAAATATTTCAAAACAATAGAAGTGGACACAGTAGTAGAGACAGGAATAAATTCCAAATGAGATGATGATAATAATAATATTAATATTAATAATAACCATATTAATTATTACATTAAGTGTTCTAGACACATGAATGGTCTCAACATTTAATATGTCAGAGATTGTCATATTGGAAGTCAATAATTTAAGTGTCACTTAGAAATAGAAAATAAAACCAAATAAATTCAGACACTTAGATGAAATAAGTAGGAAAAAACAAATAAGTAAAATCTTAAAAAGAAAAATAATAGAAAAAATAATGGAAAATACAGCTTTTCAAAATAATCAATAAAATTGAAAAACCTGAAGCAATATTGATTAAATAAGTAAATAAAAGAGATAACACAATCAATATCTAAACTAAAAAGGGATATCACTAATGAACCTATAGGACTTAAGAAGCTAATAAAAACAATGGGGTGATTTAACAAATGTATAAATGTAGTAAAAGAAATATAAGACATTTAGATTGGAAAGGATAATA
This sequence comes from Lontra canadensis, assembly GCF_010015895.1. Classification (NCBI taxonomy): domain Eukaryota; kingdom Metazoa; phylum Chordata; class Mammalia; order Carnivora; family Mustelidae; genus Lontra; species Lontra canadensis. The sequence goes on from NW_022631011.1 coordinate 16,066,002, forward strand.
TTAAATTATCCCTATTGACAGATGGCATAATTATCTATGCAGAAAATCCCATGACTCTGCAAAAAAGCTCTTAAAACTGAGTTAATTTAACAAGATAAATATGTAAATATCAACCATGTTTTTATATAGTAACAATAAAATGTTGGAAACAATATTTAAAATATCAGTACCATTTAAAATAACTCCAGAGAAAGTGAAATACTTAGATATAAATCTAATAAAATGTTTGTGGTACCCATATGCTGAAAACTATAAAATGTTGATGCAAAATCAAATATGACATAAATAAATAAAAAGATGTAATATGTTCACGGATAGGAAGATTTATATAATTAAGATTTTAATTTTTCCTGGCTTGATCTTTGGATTTAATATAATCCAAATTTAAAAAAAACAGAAAGGCTAATGTAGATATTGACAAACTATTTGCAAAATTTATATAAAAAATGCAAAATGTATAGGGGTGTCTGGGTGGCTCAGTCAATTAAACATCTGACTCTTGATCTTGCCTCAGGTCATGATCTCAGGCTAGTGAGATCTAGCCCTGTATCAGGCTCTGTGCTGGGCATATAGCCTGCTTAGGATTCTTTCTTCTCCCCATGCCCTTTCCCCACCCTGAAAAATAATAATAATGAAAAAAATAAAATAAAGGAGTTGTCATTTCAAAAAAAGAGCAAAATGTATAGCCAAAAATGAGTGAAACAATAATGAGTAGCTAAGAATTCTGGAAAATGTATCAATTTGGAGGACTCACACCACCCGATTCCAAAATGTATTATAAAGCTGAAGTAGTTATGATAGGGTAATATTAGCTAAAGAATAGACATGCAGGTCAATGAAACAGAATATAAAATCCAGACATGTACCCGCACAAACATATCAGCTGATTCTTGGCAAAAGTACAATAGTAAATCAATAGCAAAGAGGCAATCTTTTCAACAAATAGTTTTGGAATGAGTAGACATGCACACTCAATAAAAGGAATGTCAAGATATACCTCACAATGCATAGAAAAATTAAAACAGTTCATAAAGCAAACATAAAGTGCAAAACTATAGACTCTTTAAAGAAAGCCTAGGAGAAAATCTTTATGACCTCATTTTAGACAAAGTCCTCTCAGATACCACACAAAAAGCAGATCCATAAACCACAAGTAAAATCTACAAATTACATCAAAATTAAAATATTTTACTCTATAAAGAACACTTTGCTCTTTACTCTCTTTTCTCTGTAAAGAGAATTAAAAAGCAAGCCACAAACAAGGAGTTTCTACAAATTACATACCAGACAGAAGATTTATATCCAGAATGTATGAAGAATGCTCAAAGTAAGTACACTTGATTATCATTATTTATGATAGTTCTGTCTGTGGAGTCATCACAGACACTGAATTACTGAACAGAGAACATTCTTCCTAGGGGATATATAGGGTTAGGTTGCTAAGGAGTCTCTGATTGAAACATTTCATTAGCTAATCAATACATACCCTTGTTTTATGTGTGTTTCTGTTTTAAGACACCTTATTTAATGCACAATGTTAATAATTAAAATTGAAATATTAGCCTACAGCACTACATAACTCATAGCTGAAGAAAGCTTACCTAGCTTATGCATTTTCTCTGTAAGGCACATTGTATCTTTCTTACACTCATGAACATTACACATCATTTCAGCATTACATTTGAAGGACATTTTAATCAATGAAATCACCAACAAAACACACACAAAACTGTGAAGAGCATTGCCTTATATAGACTGTCAAAAGTAAACTTGAGTGTAAGAGCTAAAACAGTGAGATAGAGGGTGACTGTTTGACCTCACCTGGGAACACGCATCTTGAGTGATTCAAAATTTTCACTGTTCTGCACACATGTATGTATGCAAATCATATTGAGTATTGATTTCAGAGTTTCTAATACACTTTCACAAGTATGAAAATTTGCAAATGTAGAATATGTGAATAATGAAAATTGACTGTAAAATAACAATCTAATAAAAATATTGGTAAAAGTTTTATGCAGACACTTCACCAAAAATATATACAAATAGCAAAGCACATGAAAGATGTTCAACCTTATTAGTCATTTGAAAGAATCAAAATTAAGTTCAAAATTAGACACCATTACACAACAACTAAAAAATCTAAAATTTACATATATGTGTGTAGGTTACATACACACATGTACAATGTCAAAGGATAGGATTCAGAGCAATTGGAATTCTCATGCATTGATGTTAAGATGCAAAATGCTATAGGTACTCTAGAGAAAGTGTTTTGTTTGTTTAATATAACAGAGAATATATTCTACTTTTCTGTTACTACCATAACAAATTACCAAACACTTAGTGTCTTAAAACAAAACAAATATATTATCTCACAGTTCCCTAGATCAGAATTCAAGGTTAGTTCAGCTGGTTTCCTTGCTCCAGTTTCACAAGGCTGAAATCAATGTGTCAGACAGATAGACTGTTGCAGAAATTTCTGGGAGGAATCTGCTCATTCAAGTTATTGCCAGAATCCAATTTCTGAGGTCCTCTTTCCTTGCTGACTGCCATCTGGGGCTGCTCCTGCCTCCTAAAAACCTATCATTGGTTCTTGCACATGGGCCCCTACTTCTGAAAGCCGGCAAGTGTACCAAATCCTTCTCAGGCTTGATACCTCACTAATTCCTCTTCTGCCAAATGTCTTTCTTGCTTCTAGATACAGAATTCTGTTTTTTTTTTTTTTAAAGACTCATGTGTTTATATTGGCCCTATTTGGACAATCCAAAATGATCTCCCTATTTTAAGGTTCTTAAATTAGTTAGAACTGCAAAGATCCTTTTGTCAAGCATATAAAAATATTTATAAGTTTCAATGATTAGGGCATGAATATTTTTGACAGGACCTTATTCTGCCTACTACAGCCACTCAAAATAAAAGAGATGTAAAATCACAAAATAAAAAAGAATAGAACTTAGGGGAAGAGAGCTATACACAGCTTTTTTTTGTTTATTATTTACCAAAGTACATCCTTTATTCAGACTTCCTAGTTTTCGCCTAATGTCCCTTTTCTGTTCCATCATCTTATTGAAGATACCACAATAAATTTAGTAGCCTTGCCCTTATTTATATTCACAAGTACTTTTCGGGAAAACATCACTTTAACTTTTTCTCCATTTTTAATTGAGGTTTTTTTTTTTTTTTTTCCTATTGAGTGTTGAGATTTATTTTTAAATATTATGAATACAATACATGTTATTTAATTTAGATATGATTTGCACATATTTTTCCCTGTTTTGATTATTCTTATATATTTAGTATTTTATTATTGTTAATTACTAGTCTATTTTCTTTATAGAATATCTTAAGAAGTAGAAATTTGAAATTTTCTGAAGTGAAATTTAACAAGTTTATTTTTAAATAGATTTTTTTTTGCTTTGTATCTAGGAAATCCTTTTTTTTTTTTTTTAAGAATTTATTTATTTATTTGACAGAGAGAAATCACAAGTAGTCGAGAGGCAGGCAGAGAGAGGAGGGAAGCAGGCTCCCTGCTGAGCAGAGAGCCCAATGTGGGGATTGATCCCAGGACCTTGAGATCATGACCCGAGCCAAAGGCAGAGGCTTTAACCCACTGAGCCACCCAGGTGCCCCTATATCTAGGAAATCTTTGCCTTAGTCAGGATAACAAAGGGAATCTCCTAAGGTTATTTCTAAAAATGTTATGGTTTTAGGTTTTACATTTAAGTATAGGATTTATTTTGAATTAGTTCTTTGTGTATGGTGTAAAGCATACCTCAAAGTTAATTTCATTACAAATTGCTAAACAATATTTCCAGCAACATTGATGGAAAAATAATTTCTCCACTGAAACTCTTCACTTTGTAGATCATTTGTTCACATAGGAATGGGATGATTTCTGGATTTTTTATTGTGTCCCATTGATTCATATTCCAATTTTTATACCCAAACATTGTAATAATTACTTTGTCTTATAGTATGTCTTAAGGACAAGTAGTGCTAATCCTTCATCTCTGTTCTTTTTTAGAATCATGTCTTGATTTCATGATTTCACTGTCGTTTTCTGATTCCCATATACCAATTTGTATTCTGTTTCTTTTTGGTTCTTTTTTACTTTGCTCTCCTTTTCCTACCTACTTAAGGTAAAGAGGAGGTCGCTGATTTGAAATATGTTTTTATTCTTTATTGCAGATGTTTTATAGTACAAATTTTAACTCTGAGCCTAGCCCATATTTTGATATGTTGTGTTTTCATATTTATTCAGATTAAAATGCTTTATCTTTCCCTTTTAATTTCTTGTTTGACTCATGGCATATTTAGAAATGTGTTATTTATTTTCCAAATAAGCTACAGAAGTATTTCAGAGATCTTTCTACCATTGATTGATAATTTTTCAGAAGATGTGCTTTGTATTATTTGAATCTTTTAAATTTGATGCTTGTTTTATTGTCTAAAAAAACTGTCTTTTTTGATAAACATTCCATGCACACTTGAAAAGAATGCATTTTCTGTTGTCATTGGGTGAAGTATACCAAAAATGCTTAGTAAGTCATTTTGGAAGATGGTATTGTTCATCTTTTCTATACATTTTGTGATTTTCTGTCTATTCTATCAGTTATTGAAAGAGCAATATTTGTCTATTTCTGTTTGCAGTGTTATCAATGTTCTCTTCATACATTTTGAGGCTACATTACTAGTGCATAAATATTTAGGATCTTTATTTCTTGTTGATGAATTGATCCCCTTAGCATGAAGAAATAAGCTTCTTTATACCTGCTAATTTCCTTCCATGTTGCATCATTTTCAGTACTTTGAATTTTACTGTATTTGTGTCGTGAAGTGTGTTTCTTTTTTTTTTTTTAAGATTCTATTTATTTATTTGACAGACAGAGATCACAAGTAGGCAGAAAAGCAGGTAGAGAGAGGGGGGGGCGGGAAGCAGGCTCCCTGCTGAGCAGAAAGCCTGATGCAGGGCTGAATCCCAAGACCCTGGGATCATGACCTGAGCAAAAGGTAGAGGCTTTAACCCACTGAGCCACCTAGGCACCCCTAGTGAAGTGTGTTTCTTATAGGCAACACATATCTGGTCTTGTTCAAATGCACACTAATAATCCTTGCTGTTTAGTTGGTATATTTTAAATACTTACATTTAATGTGAACATTGATAAGGTTAGGTTTAATTATAAGGCCTTATTATATATGTGGATATGTTTCATTGGTTCTTGTTCTCCTATTTCTCTCTTTTGTTTTTTAAAAGTGCTTTTCATGATTAATTTCATCTCTTTAGATGGTCTATTAATTATTCTCAAAGAAAAATTGACTGGATGGAATGAAATAAGCGTGGAAGATTTTACTCAAGATTACTACAATATAGAGCAAGACTATTACAAAGGAGAGATTGAATTCAAGTCCCAAAACAAGTGGGAGCATTTTTAAGTGCTGAGGTGGCTAGGAAAAATACTGGAGGACTTTAGAGGGGCAGTTGCTCAATGAGATTAAGATACTTGTTTTGGTTAATGGGTCGTTAAGGATGTTAGGCTTCTTTGCAGTCTTCCACAGAAACCCTTCCATTCCATAGAAACTGGAAGATTGGGGATACTATTTTTTGATGATTATATTTCAAAGGGATGGCTCACAGGTACTTGTGAAGATATTACTGGGGGTAAAACTGGCGAGATACTGGGAAAATATTTACATCTTGAAAAGCCAAAGAAAGAATTTTCATGTGCAAGTTTTATAGAATAAATTCTCAAAGAAAAGGAAGGTCAGGGGTCTATAGTCAAGAAGAAACCTATGTAAAATTTATTAAACTGTAGGGAATATTAAGACCATCTTGGTCAATATAACTTCATTTCATCATTTCAGTGCTTGCTTTAGTATACATCTAAAATTTATCAGTCTCCATTTAAGTGATATTTTACCACTTCAAGTACTGTATAAGAAACTTATATTTTCATATTTTCATTAAGCCATTCCTATTTTTTGTACTATGGGTATGATATATTTTATTTTTATGAACATTGTAAACCCCTACTCTATTGTTATCATTTCTGTTTAAGCATTCACTTATATTTTAATAAGATTTCGTTTATAAAAACATTGACTATTTATGTACAAAGTTAATATCTTCATTGCTCTATCTTCCTTTGTGTAAATCTATATTTTGTCATGGTATCATTTTCCTTTAGTGTTAAAGACTTTCTGTAACATTCTTATAGTATAGATCTCTGATTTCTTTTAGATTTGGATAGTTTATAGATAATTTATTTTGCTTTGTTTTCTACTTTGCTAACCTTTATTTATTTGTTTCCTGCAGTTTCCAATCTGTTATTAATCTCCCAGAGTATTGTATTATCATATCCATTATAATTTTCCTCTGTCAAGAGTTCAGTTTGTGTTTTTCAGTATCTTTAGTGCTTCCACTTAAGTTTCTGAACTTATGAAATATAGACATAATAATAGTATCAATGCCTTGGCCTTCTAATTCTAACATTTCCATCACTTTTGGGTCCGTTTTTATTGATTGATTTTTCTCATTCTTATGAATTCCACTTTTCTGCCTTTTTGTATGCCTAGTATTTTTTTATTTGGATGCCAGATATTATTAATACTTTCTTAGTTGTTGGATATTGTTTGTATTATTGCTGTTTTTGAGCTTTGCTTAATGTACTCATTTGGAACTAGTTTGGTCCTTTTACATATTACTTTTAGGGTTATTTGATCAGATGATAGCTCAGTCCAAATAATCAACCCTACTACCATTACTAAACTCTTCTGAATCCTTTATTTAAAGGCTTGTGAGTCACGAGGTTTCTTGTCTAAGAGAATGATGTACTGTATGAGCCCTGGATATAGTTCCTTCTACTCCTCTCAGATGGCTCTTTCCACTGTCTAAGGTTGTTTCTCCACAGCATGATTAACTGATTAATATTCAACTGCATACACAAGAGGGGGGCCGTCTTCAGATCTCTGGAATTTTCTCTCTGTGTATTTCTTTCCTCTCAGGGACTTTGTTTTTCTTACTTAAGATGTCTTAGTCTCTATATTCTCAGCTCCAGCTCCTAAAATTAACATGCCTACCAACTGGCTTTCCTCTCCCTTTACCATTGGTCAGAAATGCTATCAACAGAGTAAGCTGATATAGTTTTAGGGCTTGTTTGTTTACCATTTCTCAGTGTTGGTTATATTTAATTTCCTGATATTTGATGTCCAGTCAGATACCTGATGTCTTGAAAAACCCATTTTTTAAAAATTTTGTTTTTTGATTTTTTTTCAAGTAGGAGATTAAATCCATTTTGGCCAGTGGTAGTTTCTCACATATATATTTTTTTTAATTATTGAAAATGCAGTGAAATTTATTTATACTTAATTTCCAGTGTATAATTTTCAGGCCGAGTGAGGAAGATATACAAACACCTAGGAGAGGCACTTTTGTTTTTAACATGATAGCCCCAAAAATATGAAAAATAAAATCTATTTAACTAGAAAAATGCTTAAAGTTTTTATCTTGCCATTAATTGAATTCTTTCAGAAAGTTTTCTGTCATTTACTAAATTTTTAAAATATTTTTATATTCATATAAAATATATTTGTATTTTTTTATATATATTTTATACATATTCTGTCAGGAAAAATAGAAAGAACATTCTGTCAGAAAGAAATCCCAGCATATTAGTTATATCTATTTATTTTGAATGACCCATGGCTTTAAAGTCTGTAGAGTATTGCATTTATAAGACAGACAGGATTTCATTTGAAACAAGTGATTTGATTGGCAACAGATTCTGTCTGACTACAGGCACAAACCATCATTCCATCTGATTTCTAAGCAATAGTAGTACCAGTGATTTTTTTTTTTTTGTACTTGGACTCAATTATCCAACTCCCTGGCTGCATAAATCTATATGAATACATTTTAAATTAAAGTTATATTAGAATATCCACTTGACTGTAAATCTCAATATTCCCTATAACACAAGGAGGCTGCCTTACCATCCAAAAAGTAAAACACAATGTCGTATATATTGAGACTGGTATGTATCATGTAAAGGGACTTGATGTGAAGATTGGCTTGAATGTCCTATAACTTGTTTTATTAAAGCTAATGAAAAGGTGACTTATCATGGAATTAATTATCTTCATGAAACAAAATTTCATAAATTATGTGTAAATGAAAATATAGTTTTAATTAAGCATACAATAAATACAACTCATTAAAGCAGGGACATTTTTATATGAGTGAAACATCACTACCACTTGTTTCTAACCTGAAAATACTTGCCTCATTCCCCTCAAAATTCTAGCTTCCTTCATAAAAACAAAGGGATATGCCTATGTGTGTATAAAGCACTATTGCTAAATGTAGAGAATAGAATCACAATCTGAAAGAATGCTATTATTCATCTCAATCTACATCTTTTCAAAAAATTCAATCTCAGAAGTAAAAGATGCTTAAGATACTTTATTCCAATTTCCCTAGAGGCTTCCTTTTGAAGGTTGGGTGAATACCAAAATGTTACCCTTTGTTTTGGGGGATTTTTTAAAATATATCTATGTGTACCACAAGAGTCCATATATTCTACTTTGAAGCTATATTTTCTGTTGTTACTTGCTACTTGTATCTTCTAGTCTAGATTGTTTTTAACTCTTTTTAACTCACTTTTCTTTTAAGTTCTTTATCTGTGCAATTCCTTGGAGTCTTATGGTTAAAAAACATGACTTGTCTATTAACCTTCAAAAGTCACAAATGAAATGAGCTTAGGAATATTCAACTTGAGATATCCTAATGCTATATGTTAGCATTATATGCTTATATTCAACATGAGATATCCTAATGCTAACTACAAAAAACTTTCCTAAATGCTGCATTTGGGGCAGTCAATTACATAAACATGTTAAAACATGGTAACATAATAAAATGATGGGAAATACTGACTGAAATATTAGAAAGAAGACCCAACATTAATTTAGTGGGTTGTAGTTGCATTACTGATTTTGTTCCTTAAGAACATGACTGAAAGACAGTGAAATCCATTATTCTACAATTTTGAAGTCCACTTATAAACCATATCATAGTAAAATTCTTAGAACATAAATAACCGGAGAAAATGTGTTTTAATTTAATATCAAAAAAAAGAAAAAAGTAGAGTTCAACCGTAAACTTGGGACTTCTAAATTTGTGGGCCAATTTACAAACTAAAACTACTAAAGAATATTCTGTTATTAAAAGTAGGGGATGCCGGGGTGTCTAATTCAGTTAAATGTCTGACTCTTGGTTTTGGCTCCAGTTAGGATCTCAGGGTCATGAGACTGAGCCCCATGCCGGCTCCATGTTCAGCATGGGTCTACTCGAGTTTCACTCCCTTTCCCTCTTTCTCCCCTTTACCTGCTCACATTCTCTCTCTCAAATAAATAAAATCTAAAAAAAAAAAAAAAGTTAGGAAATGTTAAAGGATTACCTATAAAGTGTTTAATGTGTTAGTTAACAGCCAGAGTTATCTCCTGTACTTTATGGTATTGACATCTTAGTGGGTCATAGAATGTATAGATATAAATAACTATATGTTTAGCATTATTATGCTAAAATTATGTAGTATGTATGTTTAGCATTATTATCATGCTAAACATAAGCTTTTCAAACATTATTTAGCACTTTAAAAAGTAGCAATGCCAGTCATAGATGTACTGTCTAATGAAGTCTTCTTGTGGGATATAGCATATGAATTCATCAAGGCATTAAAAAAATACTAAAATAAAACAAAACAAAAAACTCAAAATCAAAAATAACAACAACAAAACACTTTGAGCAAAATACAGTGGTTGTAAGTTCAGGGGGAAACCAGAGCAGTTCTGAAATGACTAAATCCATGTGTAAAATCTTGGGGACATCTAGAAATTAAAATACAAGTCTTCTTTAAAACTTCACTTCCAGCCACCTCTATGTGGATCCTGCATACTCAACTGATGGGACCAAACATGAATAAAATGATGTAATGTTTTTCTTCAATATTTTGCTATCTAAGAACTTAAGGCATTTTGTAATATTTGAGTTTCTGCATGCCTTTCCTGAAAGGGGATGTCTATATTCAAGCACATAAACTCTGCAAAAAGACACCATGGTGCATATAGCCTTGAAAATTGCTTGGGTTCGAGAGGCGGGTATCCTTTGATTTAGATTCTGATTCCACCCCTCATAAATTCTGTCATGTGAGATAAATATTTGACCTCAACAAATGCTGGACTTCTCATCTATAAAATAAGAAATATTTATAGGAATGAAGACGCAATCTGTATAAATATAGAGTGTTTGAAAATATCTCATGTCATGCTTGATGGATACATACTTGTCATCTGTACACTTTATTCCCCCTTTGTACTACTCAATAAAACACTACACAAAGATCTTTAAATACATCTACAACTAATTTAGATCCAACTGTAGTATTTTATTCATTCCCTAGTTGTATCCAAACATCATAAATCAAGATGTTCTTACCCACTATTCACGACCTCCATTTTGAAGGCCCAACTTTGCATCCCGATAAGTATGAATACACACACGCCACACATACACATATTATTGGCTATCATATGACACAGCCCACTGTCAAATCTCTATAACACAACAATTTGGCTTTTGTTCTACTGTAACGTACACTTTTTTTTTTTTTTCCTTCAGTAAAGATATTTAAATCTGCCTGGTTACTTAGTGGATATTAGTAACTTCCAGACAGGCAAAAAGTCATAAAAATTCTATTAAAAAATTTACTGACAAATAGCAGCATGCTGCAAGAGAGTCTTTCCATATAGTACGTTCAGTTGGGAAAACTGTCTTGTCACCCTTTTACCCAACATTAGAAACTCTGAATATTTTGAATTGCTCACTTAAAGATGCTCTAACATGAGTACATTTTGTAATGATGGAATAGTTGGCCTGGTTAACCCACTCACAGATAACCATTATAAACTCTGAAAAATTACATAAAAATAACTGTTTGAAGGTTAAAGAATGATTCAAAGACTAATCCTCCACAATGCAGAAATTGAAGGGAAGTGGACACTAGAAGAAATGAAACTATTGAGATTTGCCTTTATAAGTATTTTTGCCTGAGAGAAATACAGTCCTGACTATAATATGAGCAGAGAAAGTGCTCCAAAATCTGTATATATACTCTGCATAAATTTTTGATAAATCCTTGACCATTAAACTGCATCTACATGGAGGAAATTTCAAATTTCCCAAAAAAAAAAAAAAAAGAAAGAAAGAAAGAAAGAAAGAAAGAAAGAAAGAAAGAAAGAAAAGAAACAGCTGGAAGCCTTAAAAAAAGAAAAGAAAAGAAAAAAAGCTGAGATTTCATTCATGGCCCCCTAAAAAAAGAAAAAGAACTGAGGCACCTGGGTGACTCAGTGGATTAAGCTTCTGCCTTTGGCTCAGGTCATGATCCCAGTGTCCTGGGATCAAGCCCTGCACTGTGCTTTCTGCTCAGCGGGGAGCCTGCTTCCGCTCTCTCTCTGCTTACCTCTCTGCCTACTTGTGATCGCTCTCTGTGAAATAAATAAATAAAATCTTAAAAAAAAAGAAAAGAAAAAGAGTTGAGATCTCATTCATGGCCCACCATAGGGGAGGTAGAGTTTTTGTATATGAATTGAATAGAGTTTCTACCCTCTAGTACACAAAATCAACACTACTGAAAGGGAAGTAACAGAATGCAGTTCTCTACTATTACTATCCACAATGGTAAACTTCTTAAATAATCTATAGGAGATGATGGAAATAATGAGTGAAGAAAAGTATGATTTGTGAATGGAAATGGAAACTATAGGAAGAAGGACTAAATAATTAGTCTACATAATAAAACACAATAAATGAAATGAAAAATTGCCTTCATCACTGTACTAGTAGATCATAGATGGCAGAAGAAACATCAATATACTTGAACACAAAATAATGAAATTATCTAATCAGCAGAACAGAAAGGCAAAGAGGAGTAGATGGATAATAGAAAGACTAAGACAAAGAAAGACTTTTTTGTTGTTGTTGCTGTTGTTAATGAGACCAGTTGGGTCAATGGGACAAAATGAAGAGGTCTAATGAATTTTTATTTGGTTATTCTAGGATGAGAAGATAGAGAAAGTGTGGCATGAAATCATTGGAAAAAATAAGTTTGCACATTTCTTAAATTTGGTGAAAAGCAGTTACTTTTAAATCAAGAATCTGCATGAATCCTAAGCAATATAAATATAATGGAAGCCATGTATAGTCACCTAAAAGCCAAAGATAGAGGAAAGTTTTAAAAACAACTAGAGGAAAAATATGTAATTTGCATATATAAGAAAAGTGATATAAATATAATCTTACCTCTTTTCAAAAAAACAATGGATACCAAGAGACAGTGGACATTATATTTAAGTCTTGGTGGTGGTAGTGGTAGGGGTTTGTCAATGTAGAATTCTGTAGGCAGTAAAAATACTTTCAATAAAGATGGAAAACTAACAAATTTAAGGGATTAATTGACAAAATCACAAACATAGTGGAAGATTTTTGAGAAGCCACCCAGACAGAACCACTAGGGGAAAAATTTAAAAAAAAATAGAGAAAGATGTAGAGATCTTATCAACACCATCAAATGCCAAACTGCAAAATACACATTCTAAGTACAGAAAATATTAACCAATGTAAAACAAATACTGGGCGATATAATAAATCTACAGACCTTCTAAATATTTCAAACTTAGAAAGTATGCATTCTGACAAAATTTAATTATAGCAGAGATCATTAACAATAAGATGACTCCAAGAACTTCCCCAAATAAATTAGAAAATTAAAAGCAAACAAACTGACAAAAAACAAACTTCTACCTTAATGAAAGTTCATGAGCCATTGAAAACAATGTGTATTCTCTTGTTAAGTAGAATGTCAGTTAGGTCAATTTGCTATTTAAGGAGACTGGTCAAACTGCTCTTTAAGTCTTCTATATCCTTACTGATTATCTATTAATTCTACCAATAGACCTTTATCTACTAATAATTATTGAAAGAGCTTTGATATTGCTAGCTATAATTGTTTCTCCTTTCAGTTCAGTAAGTTTTTGCTTCATGTTTTTTAAAGCTCTATTATCATATGCATATTCATTTAGAACTATCCCCCTTCCCTTCCCACCTTTCTCTTCCCTTCCCTCCCTTCTCCTCCCTTCCCCAATCTTCCCCTCCCTTCCCCTTCCCTTTTTCTTTTTTCTTTCTCCCTCTTTTCTTTCTTTCTTTCCTTCCTTCTTTCTTTCTTTCTTTTTCTTTCGTTCTTTCTTTTTCTTTCTTTCTTTCTTTCCTTCTTTCTATCTTCTTTTTCTTCTTTCCTTCTCTCTCTCTCTCTCTCTCTCTTTCTTTTTTTCTCCCTTCTTCAGTCCTCTTGATGAATTGAATGCTTTATAATTATAAAATTACCTTCTCGGTTATAGTCCTTTTCTGAAGTCCACATTATCTGATATTATTAAAATCTCTTAGGTTTATTTTAATTAGTGTTTCTATGGTTTACCTCTAAATTTATTTTACTATTAATCAGTGAGTTTACAGAGGGATAATTTATGTACAGTTACATTTGTTTGTTTTAGCTGTACAGCCATGAGTTTTGACAAATATATGGACCATGCAACTACTACACAATCAAGGCATAGTACATTTCCGCCCCTCCCCAAACATCCCCCATTCTATACTGAAATCAATTCCCTTTCCTGGCCCTAATTTCTATTGTTCTTTGGTAGTATTTATGTCTTCTAGAATGCTGTATAAGTTGTATGATGCAGGATTCACTTTTTGTCTTTACTGGGTTCTTTCATTTAACATTATATTTTTTAGTTTAATCCTTATAATTATAGTAACTCTTGTTTAATATTCAGTTGTGTGGCTTTATCAGAATTTGTTTACCATGGATTAGTTGATGGACATTTAGGTTGTTCACTGCTTTTGGATACTATGAATAAAACTGCTATAAACATTTTTGTACATCTCTTTCTATGGACTTATTTTCATTTCTCTTGAGTAAAGACCTACAAGTTACTGTGTATTATATGATAATCGGTAGTGTAATATTATGAGACTATAAGTCGTTTCCAAAGTACTTATACTTTGCATTTCTACTAGCAATTGCTGAGTGTTTCAGTACTTTCTATATTCACCAGAACTTGGTGTAGTTAGTTAGTGTTTTGTTTTGTTTTGTTTTTCCCTCCTCCCATTAAAAAGAAAAATACCAATGGTGAAAGGTGTGTACTATAATACAATAACATTTTACTAATAACTATTAGTATTGAGCATCTTATGCTTTGTTGCCTAGCATTTTTTTGTTTGTTTTTTTGCACTGTATTTATTTATTTTAATTTTTAATTTTTTCAGCGTAACAGTATTCGTTATTTTTGCACCACACCCAGTGCTCCATGCAATCTGTGCCCTCTCCAATACCCACCACCTGGATCCCCCAACTTCCCACCTCCTGCCCCTTCAAAACCCTCAGATTGTTTTTCAGAGTCCATAGTCTCTCATGGTTCACATCCCCTTCCAATTTCCCCCAACTCCCTTCTCCTCTCCATCTCCCTTTGTCCTCCATGCTATTTGTTATGCTCCACAAATAAGTGAAACCATATGATAATTGACTCTCTCTGCTTGACTTATTTCACTCAGCATAATCTCTTCCAGTCACGCCCATGTTGCTACAAAAGTTGGGTATTCATCCTTTCTGATGGAGGCATAATACTCCATAGTGTATATGGACCACATCTTCCTTATCCATTCGTCCGTTGAAGGGCATCTTGGTTCTTTCCACAGTTTGGCGACCCGAATTGCTAAGGAAATGTTGAAAAACAAACATAAAACGGGGGGCATCACGTTACCTGATTTCAAGCTTTACTACAAAGCCGTGATCACCAAAACAGCATGGTACTGGCATAAAAACAGACACATAGACCAGTGGAACAGAGTAGAGAGCTCAGATATGGACCCTCAACTCTATGGTCAAATAATCTTTGACAAAACAGGAAAAAATATGCAGTGGAAAAGAGACAGTCTCTTCAATAAATGGTGCTGAGAAAACTGGACAGCTATATGCAGAAGAATGAAACTCGACCATTCCCTTACACCGTACACAAAGATAAACTCAAAATGGATAAAAGACCTCAACGTGAGACAGGAATCCATCAGAATCCTAGAGGAGAACATAGGCAGTAACTTCTTCAATATCAGCCACAGCAACTTCTTTCAAGATATGTCTCCAAAGGCAAAGGACACAAAAGCGAAGATGAACTTTTGGGACTTCATCAAGATCAAAAGCTTCTGAACAGCAAAGGAACCAGTCAAAAAAATAAAGAGGCAACCCACAGAATGGGAGAAGATATTTGCAAATGACAGTACAGACAAATGGTTTATATCCAGGATCTATAAAGAACTCCTGAAACTCAACACACACAAAACAGACAATCATATCAAAAAATCGGCAGAAGATATGAAAAGACACTTCTCCAATGAAGACATACAAATGGCTATCAGACACATGAAAAAATGTTCATCATCACTAGCCATCAGGGAGATTCAAATTAAAACCACATTGAGATACCAACTTACACCAGTTAGAATGGTCAAAATTAGCAAGACAGGAAACAACATGTGTTGGAGAGGATGTGGAGAAAGGGGAACCCTCTTACACTGTTGGTGGGAATGCAAGTTTAGTGCAGCCACTTTGGAGAACAGTGTGGAGATTCCTCAAGAAATTAAAAATAGAGCTTCCCTATGACCCTGCCATTGCACTAACTGGGTATTTACCCCAAAGATACAGATGTAGTGAAAAGAAGGGCCATCTGTACCCCAATGTTCATAGCAGCAATAGCCACGGTCGCCAAACTGTGGAAAGAACCAAGATGCCTAGCATTTATTTAAAAATTTTCCCTATTAAAGGTAAAAACAAAGTAAGTTGTTTGCTTCTTATTATTATTGAATTTTAAATGAGATTTATATATTCTAGGTATATTCCATTATCAGATATATATTATAAAAATATTGCTTCCAATCATTTTTTTAATAATGTCTTTTAAAGTACAAAGAGGATACCTGGGTGGCTCAGTTGGTTAAGAGTCTGTCTTCAAATCCAGTCATGATCTCAGGTCCTGGGATCAAGCCCTGCTGTGGGCTCCCTGGCCAGCGGGGAGTTGGCTTTTCTCTCTGCCTCTTCCCTTTGCATGTATGCTCTCACTCTCTCTAATGAATAAATAGAATCTGAAAAAAAAAAGTATAAAGATTTTTAATTTTGATGAAGACCAACTTATCTTTGTTTTCTTTGGTATTTTATGTCCTTGGTATTATGTATAAGGAGTCTGCCTAACCTGAAAGGAAATGATATTTTCTTTGATATTTACTTTCCAATGTTTATTGTTTTAGGCTTTACATTTAGATTTATGAACCATGCCAACCTATTTTTTTTTTGTTTTGTTTTCAACCCATTTTTTAAAAAAATATGGTATGAGATAGGGATTGAAATTCAAATTGTTTTCAGGTATGGGTTTCTGATGGTGCAGCACCATTTGCTAAAAAAATTAAATTACCTTGGAAACTTTCTTGAAGTTTTTCTTGAAAATCTTTATTCTGTTAAAGAAGAATGTACCAGAATGTTTATAGTAGTTTTATTTATAATTTCCAAAAGCAGTAAATAACTTGATTATAATGTATTAACAATTAATGTATTTCCAGATAATTACTAACATTTTGTTAACAAAGTTTGCATCTAAGTTTATTAAAAAAAAAAAAAAACCTGTAGCTCATTATTTTTCCCTCTCTTCTTCTTTTCTTTCCTATTTTATTTTATTTTGTTTTATTTTTTTCCTATAGACCATGGTCTGATCAATCAGGCCATTTGTTTCATATATTTTTTTTTAATTTTATTTATTTGACAGAGAGAGATCACAAGTAGGCAGAGAGGCAGGCAGAGAGAGGGGGGAAGCAGGCTCCCTGCTGATCAGAGAGCCTGATGCGGGGCTCAATCCCAGAACCCTGGGATCATGACCTAAGCCAAAGGCAGAGGCTTAACCCACTGAGCCACCCAGGTGCCCCTGTTTCATATTTTAAAGGTTAGAGTAGACTTTGTCATTCTGACAATGGTGTTAGTGCAACTTTAAGCCTATTGCCAGCATTCATCTTCTCTTCCAACAGTGGGATGGGAGTGGTGCAGGAAAACATATCTTAGTCTAAAGAATAGTAAGGAAACCCTAGTGACATTTCGATAAAGACCAATATCAAGTCAGTGTCACCCACTATCTCTCTTACTGGATGACATTGTTTTGTAGGGCCATGAATGTGTCCCTTATACTTCTTTTCCTTTTCATCCCACAATTGTCAATGGACACTTCTCCTTTGCTTTTTGCATTTTTTTTTCTTCCCCAGAATATATTCATTTTAACTACCACCCCTTTGAAGTTCATGTAGTTTTAAGTCTTTTCCCTGTATGCCTTGATCTCACCATAAGACACTATGTTAGTATCTTCATTTTTCTAGTGTTTTTGGATCAACCTTAAGTCAATTACTAGCTTTTCCTTTCTGCCTTTCCTCAGTGTGGTGGGGATGGACAAGAATGAGAGAAAGTGTATGGTAGACTTTCTTTTTCTTTCTTTCCCTCTCTCTCTCTCTTTTAACTTACATTTAATATTTTTCAGCAACACCAAAGGTATGGTGTTGTGTACTTTTACTTTTCCCCCATTATTTTGCATTTGGAAGATATTTTTGGAGGTGGAGCTTAGGTAGTTGCCTATTCATCCCACTCTTCCCACTAACTCTTGGCAACCATTGACCTTTTTAAAAAAAAAAAAAAAAGATTTTATTTATTTTGTTATTTGAGAGAGAGAGAGAATGAGAGAGAGGGTGTGAGAGGAGAGAGATTGGCAGGAGAAGCAGACTCTCTGCTGAGCAGGGAGCCTGATGTAGGACTCGATTCTAGGACTCCAGGATCATGAACTGATCCGAAGGTAGTTGCTTAACCAACTGAGCCACCCAGGTGCCCTAACCTGTCTTTGTAGTTTTTTAAAATATTTTATAAATATTTTTTAAATATTTTATTTATTTATTTATTTGACAGAGATCACAAGTAGGCAGAGAGGCAGGCAGGGAGAGAGGGGGAAGCGGGCTCCCTGATGATTAGAGAACCTGATGTGGGGCTCAGTCCCAGGACCCTGGGATCATGACCTGAGCCTAAGGCAGAGGCTTTAACCCACTGAGCCACCTAGGCGCCCCTGTCTCTGTATTTTTGCCTTTTGTAGAATGTTACAGAGTTCAGTCATACAGTGTCTTAGTCTGTTTGGGATGCTATAACAAAATACTGCAGCCTGGGAGGCTTATAAATAACAGAAATTTATTTTTTATACTTCTAGAGGCTGCAAAGTCCAAGATCATGGTGCTGGCAGATTCAGTGAGGCAGATGGTGAGAGGCCATTTCCTGGTTCATAGAGGGTACTTTCTTATGGTGTCTTCACATGATAGAAGGTGCTAGAGATCTCTCTGGAATCTCTTTTTTAAGGAACTGTCTCATTCATGAGGGCTCCACACTTGTGACTTAAGCACTTCCAAAGGCCCCATCTCCTAATATCATTACTTTGGGGAATTAGAATTTCACCATGAATCAGGGGCAGGAGAGGTATACAAATTCACATCATAGCATACACTATGTGACCTTTCCATATTGGATTATTTCACTTAATAATGTGCATTTAAATTTCTCCATGTCTTTTTATTACATGATTTTTTTAAGATTTTTTTTTTTTTTTAAGTAATCTCTACACCCAGTGAGAGGCTTGAACTCACAACCCTGAAATCAAGAGTCTTATGCTCCACTGACTGAGCCAGCCAGGTATCCCTTATGATTTTTAGAGTAGTGATTTGGGTACATGTCATTATACATTTGTCCAAACTCATAGATCAGTAGTGAATGTGGACTATGGACTTTGAGTAATTATGATATGTTATTATAAGTTTATCAATAGTAGCAACTGTACCACTGTGGTGGGGGATGTTGATAATGGGGGTGGGTGGCTATGTATATGTGGGGTCAGAGGGTATATGGAAAATTTATGTATCTTTTGCTCAATGCTGTGAATCTGAAACTGCTCTAAAAATAAAGTCTATTAAAAATGTAATGCATTTCAGATAAGTTCTGTGAAGAATAATATAGGTGAGGTTATGGAGAATAATATAGGTTAGATTATGAATAGTTATAGGGCACTATTTGATTATCAAAGTTATAGGGTACTATTGATTATCAAAGAAGAACTTTCTGATGAGACGACATTTGAGCAGAGTTTGATGTTATCATGAGAGTGAACAAATGGATATTTCAAGGAATACTGATCCAAGGGAATAACAATTGCAAAGGGCCTGAATTTGGAGTATGTTATTATTTTAATGTAACCCCCCCAGTTCTGCTCAGTAAATATTATTGACTATATGAACTGTAGGTCATTACATCCTTGCATCTACAAATTGATAAATTCATAACTTATAACACTTGCAAATAAAGTTATGCCCAAGAATTGTTATATGTAAAGTTAGGCTATAATTTCAAAAGAAGCTGTAGACTTTTGCAGTAACAGGAGATTCTGGGCACAACTGCTAAAGTAAATCATAAGAAATCATTTTTATAAAACATTTTCTTAGTTTCTAAAATAAGCATAACAGTGAAAAACAGCATACTTTGAAACTACACTTCCTATTTTTTTTAAAGATTTTATTTATTTATTTGACAGAGATCACAAGTAGATGGAGAGGCAGGCAGAGAGAGAGGAGGAAGCAGGCTCCCCACTGAGCCGAGAATCCGATGCGGGGCTCGATCCCAGGACCCTGAGATCATGACCTGAGCTGAAGGCAGAGGCTTAACCCACTGAGCCACCCAGGTGTCCCTACACTTCCTATTTTTTTAAACCATTTTCATATAATTTTGTTCTTTTCTTGCCAATTCTCCCATGATTTAGGGGGAGGGGGAGTAGTCCTTATTTCACAACAAATGGCCATTGTATTCTCAGTTTTACAGACCTGTATGAACTACCCTTATCACAAATTTCTGTATCTTAATGAAATGCTATGAGTTCTTTATATAAGCCAAGTATTCTATATTTTCTTTTATAATCACAATACTACTATACAACAGGTGTTATTTTATTGTTGATAAAACAATAAAATCAGAACATTTAAGACTAGGGTGACACAGTTGCATCTGTATAAATGACTTTAATCTTCAGTAATTATGACTATGTCATAGACATAGATTTGTATTGATTTATAATACTAGAATCATTGAAAAAGAAAATACATTTATTAATTATACTTAATGAAAACTTAAGTATGCATAATTATTGCTATTGATATCACTACAAGTATGACTGTATAACAATTGAAAGTTTCAGATACAATAGTATTATCTCATATAACACCTTATTTGAATGGAAACAATTGCAATAAAATAGGTACAGCAAACATTAAAATGCCAGTTTTACAAAGTAATGCTCAGAAATGTGACTGAGAAAAGTCCTACAGCAATTAAATGGTACTCAGTAATTTGAAAATAAGTTTCTATTAAGCTTTCAAGTCACATGCCCAAAAACATATATATAATGGAAGACATGTTATTGTTATCATTCAAATTAAAATCTAACTTTCCTCTTTGAAAAACAGATATTTTAAATAATTTTATGTCATATCCTTTGATCATAATTTTGGAACTTAATTTAGGAATCTTAAAATGAGAGAAGTTAATAAAGTGTCTATGATAATGAATTCTCCTAAAACATAGCCCAACTTATTATAGATGCAGGGGACTTTGTGTGGCATTCATTATTTGCTATGGCTGACATAAAATTTGGATGAACCTATTCTCATATTACTAGAGTTTATTTTTAGTTTCATAAAAAGTAATTATAAGTATACAGTGTAATTCATTATCTTATTAAAAATTAAGGATTTTGTTGTATATTATGAATAGGCCGATATGCAAATCTGGTATGGTATGTTACTAAGCCCAGTTTTATTTTTTATTTATTTTTTTAAGATTTTTTATATATTTATTTGAGAGAGAGAGGGGCAGAGGGAGAAGGAGAAGCAGACTCCCTGCTGAGCAGGGAGACTGATGCGGGGCTTGATCACAGGACTTGAGGAGCATGACCTGAGTCAAAGTCATATGCTTAATGGACTGAGTCACCCAGGTGCCCCAAGCCCAGCTTTAATATGAATGCAGTATTTTGAATTTTTGACATCAACAGCTCCTGAATGAAAAAACATCTAAAGTGATGTCCGAAGCACGTCTCATGGAGAGAATAACTAAAAAATCAGTTATTAAAGAAGTAAACATGACTGAGGTATAATATAATATACAGTGGAATTTTGAATTCTTAAAGTATTATTGAGTTCCTACCCACTGGAATATTGGTTATAGATACATTTCAAATTGCATTCCTGTTTATGAAGATGATTTTCCTGACTAAAATCTATTTACCTAACAGTGCAAAATGAATAAAATATTGCATTACAGTATTGCTGCATTTATTCTACCAGTATTAATTTTGAAATTCTGAGGAACTCCAAGGAAACAAAAGAAATGATACATTTGTTAACTTTTAGGAACTCTCCATTTCAGATTTTCTAGGTATTTTCTAAATTTTAGCACAAAATTATCTATTTCAGACCTGTGACAATCTTTTTATCTTTATATATTTCTCTTTACAGAAAAAATAGCATGTAAATTTTGGGATACTAAGGAATTATTTATGAATTCTAAGGGATGAATAAACAATGAATTGCCTATTTTATAGTAAGTGGGTAGTTCAGTAATTATGAAGGTTCAGTTATTTCTGTCTACCTTGAATGGTAGAGGTTGAGTCAGTGGTTAGTTAATGGAGGAACATACATCAACAGGAAGCTTTCTTTGCCTACCATCTCTACACAATTCAGTCTTTAACTCTGAATCAATTATTCATTCCCCACTGCCTTTTCTCTTATATTTTCTCATCAGCATCTTAACACTTGCCATATCAAAATATTAGACATTGTCATGACAATGTTATGTTAGAGATGGTGAAGAGGAACTATTTTAAAGAATGTGGCTATGATGCAACCCTTCTTGTTCTCCTTTATATGTTTCTGTTGTGTGCCTAAGGTACATACAGTAAAAGGCTGCATAGGCTATATCCTAAGCAATATGAGCCCTTTGTGAATTTTAACATAACTCACCAGGGAACCACACTGGGGTATAGGAAAATACTTCAAAGCAATAAAATATTAGCATTTACTGGACTTAAAAGCACACAAAGGAGTCAAAAACTTCTGTAATGACTAATGCAAGAAAATATTCAAATGAGGCTCACTATATGTCAATCACTGTGCTTGGGGATTTTACAGTTATCTGATTATTTCAATAATCACTAAAGTAATTATTTTAGTCACATTTTAAATATAAGGAAACTGACCTTGAGTAGTTTTCCCAGCTTGCAAAGCTAACATACAGCATAGTGTAGTTTGCAACATATTTTACTTTCATTCCATATTCACTGTTCTTTTCACACATATCATTGCCAAATCGTTCTAATTGAACTAATGAATATGTGAAGACTCTATGCAAAAGGATTCACACTTTCCTATGCGGTTGTAGTAAAGTTATGTTTTCTGGTTTTTTGTGTGCTTTTTTAGGATTTTTTCAGGAAATGAGAATCAACACCATAGGTAATCAGAATGTTATTTAGGTCATTATAGTCTAATAAAGATAAATGTTTAAATCATATGTTTTTATCCCTTGTATTCAAAAACCTCAAAGAATCTCAAGTAGGAAGAAAATAAAATACAGACCAAAATGTGGCTGGAGAAAAAGTGTCCTTTGAAAAAAGTTATGATATGTATGGGATAGTAAAATATAAATTATGGCTAATTTAATGTTTGACTTACTTTGTTCAATGTTCCATAGAGAAATAATCATTGTCTAAATTGTAAAATATAGAGGACATGAAAAAAACTCTACCACAATTATAATCACCTTTTTTTTTTTAAACCTTAATGAAAAACCCAAATATCACTGAGAAAAAAAGAGTTAAACATGGCAGGCATTTTGTATATTAACATTAGTGATATTAATAGTAGGGAGAAAGGAATTATTAATGGGTGCCTGGGAATCTCAGTCAGTTAAGCATCTGAGTTTTGATTTTGCCTCAGGTCATGATCTCAGGGTGCTGAGATCCAGCCCCATATAGGCTTCCTGCTCAGCAGGGAGTCTGCTTGGGATTCTCTCTCTTCCTCTCTCTCTGCCCCTTCTCCCACTGGCTCATGCATGAGCACCCTTTTGCTCTCTCTCTCTCTCAAATAAATAAATAAATCTTTTTTTTTAAGATTTTATTTATTTATTTGACAGACAGAGATTACAAGCAGGCAGAGCAGGCAGAGAGGGGGTGGGGAAGCAGGCTCCCTGCTGAGCAGAGAGCCTGACATGGGACTGGATCCCAGGACCCTGAGATTATGACCTGATCCGAAGGCAGAGGCTCAACTCACTGAGCCACCCAGGTGCCCCAATAAATAAATCTTAAAAAAAAAAAAAGAATCCTTAATATGAGACCATTAGGATTCCACAGTTTTATGTCTTCAAATATTAAATAATTATAAGTAAGCTGAAGAACAGTCTCTGAAAGAAATGGCCATTATAATAATTCTGATACTCAATGAGATAATTGTAATTTATATAATAAACTATAAAAATGCAAACTGTGAAAATTCAAATTGTAAAAGTACAGAAAAATTTATGCATATGTTTATAAGAATTTTACCTTAAAAATTAAAAAGCACACATAAAAATTCATATACACATAAACATTAGGCCCACACTTGCTCATTAATTTAATGTAAATGCAGACAAACAAAAAACATTCAGGATGACAATGATTAAATATCTTTTGAATAGTCAGAAAGAGTTAAGCCTATTTTGAGATTCATTTATCAGTGATATCTGTCCCTTAGGTTAATAAATAATCCTTTGCTCTGGCATTGAGAAGAATCTGTTAATCCTAACAAAAACAGAGGGTGAATAAAAACTACAAAGAGTCAGTTTAAATAACAGATGTAATTGCAGAAGAACCTAATAAGATTTAGTTCTTAAAATTGGGAAAGATGCTTTAATTCACAAAAATAGTGCCCAAACTGATGTTGGGTGTGGAGGCCAAGAAAAACAAGGCTGTACCCACCTCAAGTCTAGCCTTGACATAAGTGCTGCCATCTTGATGTTCCCGATTATCACAAAATATTTCTTGGGTTCTGAGCTACTCAGGTTAGCACTTTAAACAGCCCCTCTCTCCTTTAATGATTGATTTAAACTCCTGGACTGGAAAAAGTTTGTTTTGTCAAACAGCAAAAAACTTATTTGAATTTAATTTTCTTTTTGTTACACTAATCATGTTTTGCTATTTTCTCCCATGTCTCCTCAGCTGACTTCAAGTCCTCTACTGTCATAACTTCCACAGATGATCCTTTCCACTTGGGAAGATCACCCGAGTCCTAGTCTCCCCTGGACTCAGCTGCCTCTGTCCTTCGTAACTCCCCTACACATTCCTCAACTGACCAGTGTTGACCCGATTGGTAGGGACAACTCTACGCCCCTATGCAGCAGGGAAAAGTTACAGAAGATGAGACCTTCCACCTTCAAGAACCTTAAAGATTTAAGGGTCAAAATTGTTCAGGGGGAAATGTGGAGGCCGAGAAAATTAAGGCCATCTCACCTCAGGTTTAGCTGATGTGGGAAACAGAGGCAGAAGAAAATCATTAAAATTCCTTACCTACTGACAAGCCCTTGAAACAGACAGAGTGGCTCTCCCCTGGGGACTTAACTGCCCACACCTTGAGGTTTTGTTAAGGACAATCCTAGCCTGTCCGACCGTCTACCCCGACAGGTCCGATCAGGATCCTGTAAACCTACTTTATCTCTAAACCTCCAAGATAGTGTCAAGAGTCATTCCCAAGCATATGGCCCACTGATATACATCTAAAGGGTCTCACAAGAAGATTTTTACTACTGGTAATAAATAACCTTTCTCCCAACAATAGCTAGCCCCTCAAGGTCCTGAAGACCTTGCTTCTGAAAATCCTTGGAGACTTATATCATCCAAAGTCCCCTTTGTTCTCACCCCCCCGCCAAGTCCACTCCTATTCTGCCTTTAAAAACTCTGACTGTAATCTGGTTCGGGGTCCAAGTCCCTACTCTGCTGCATCGGGTATACTTGGGCCCAAGCTTAAGCTTGTCACCTCGGGGTCCAAGACCCTACTCCACTGTGCCAGGTATACTTGGGCCCAAGCTTAAGCTTGTCAAATAAACCCTCATGTGATTGCATCAGTGCTTGGCTCCTTGGTGGTCTCTCTGAAGGAAGAACTCAGGCATAACATTGGGAAGTTCAAGATTACGTTTTCCAGAAGAAAGAATAAAATCGTTTTGACAATTCAGGACATACTTCATTGTTTACCATTATAAAAACTTTTCAGTTTGTTTTGTTTTGTTTTTCATTAATACATATGTGTATGGGAAGAGTGCCACCTTGGAAAGAAGCAAATCTCTCAAATATTTAACATTTTTGTACATTATATATATAAAATTTTCTGCTTGAGAGCACAAATCATCAAATTTTGAGGGTGTATTTTGCATTCAAAATATTATTCTAGAATATAAAATTATTATGGGAGTTCATAATGTCATAAGAATTGTAAACAAAAATATTGAGCAGAAAATAAGAAAAAATGTAGCAAACAGAATATGATAAGTAATCAATTAAGACTATATTTTATGTTTTGAATTGGCTTTGTTTTTCCCTGTTATTTAAAAGCTAAATCTGACTTAGATTCACTGGAAGCAGAGGACAGGGGAAGCAGCCTAACTTGGTCCCAATCCTAGGTCCCAACTCTTTCACTATCTATTTAATTTAGGATAGTTACTTTAGCTTACAATGCCTCTGATTTCTCATCCCTACAATGTGATGCTAATGAAACCTAAGGGGACTGGGCGGTGCCCTGAAGTATTCCGCTCTTGGTTTTTGCTCAGGTCATGATCTCAGAGTTGTGAAATCTAGCTGTGCATTGAACTCCCCACTTAGCACAGAGTCTACTTATCCCTGTTCTCCTGCTCCTCCTCCTCCTGCTCTTTCTCTCTTTATCTCTCTCTCTCAAATGAAATAAAATCTTAAAAAACAAACAAACAAAAACAAACCTAACTGGGAGGACTTTTATGTGAAATAAACTTTGAAATCCCTTAGCATAGTGTCTTCTGTATAATAATCACTCAATGAATGTAACTGTAATTTATTATTACCATTGTTCTTGTTGGAAGGAGAGGTAACAGTAGCAATAGTAGTAGTAGTAGTAGTGGTAGTAGTAGTAGTTGGCAGTAGTAAAGAACAAGAGAAGAGACTTATTAAAGATTTTCTCAAGGGCAGGGAAATGTATCAGAGTAAAATTAGGAGGGTTACACGTGAGCAGACAACCAAAAAAGGTAGGCTCTTAATTTTCTGTGGCCATGGTAACAAATTATTGCACACTTATTTTATTATTTTATTCTTATTGCTTATTTTATTGTCATAGAACAATACACATTTATCTTATTACAGTTCTGGAGGCCAGAAATCTGAAATCAGTTTCATGGGGCTCAAGTCAAGATGTTACCAGGGTTTGTCCTCCTGAGGTTCAAGGGGAGAATCTGTTCCTTTGCCTCTTCCAGCTTCTGGAGGCTACCGACATTTCTTGGCTTATTGCCACAATGTTCCAATCTCTTTATCTGTCATCATATACCTTCTCTTCTGTAGTCAGATCTCCCTTAGTGTATAAGGATACACGTCATTATATTTAAATCCACTTGGATAATCCAAGATGATCTCCCCACATCAAGATTCCTAATTTGATCTGATATGTAAGCGAAGTCCCTGTTGCTGTATAAAGTAACATTTACAGGTTTCAGGATCAGGATGTGGGTATCTTTGGGTTATTATTATTGTTTTATTATCTTTTGAAGTACTCTGACTTCTCCAAAAGATTATTGTTGTTTTTGTTATCATTATTATTATTTATAATTTCAATAAACAGAAAAGTTGAATCAAGGATTTTTTTTGTCATTTTTCTAAGAAAAACTATTTACTTTTAAATTAATGTTAACTCTTTTGAAAAAAAAAAAAAGTAACAGAGTTGGGATATTTCATAGCCGCATAAAAAGTAATGGGATGCTTTATATCACATCTTTTACTTGTCAATATTTCTACTTCTAAAATCATAAAATTATAATAAAATGTTACATGTATGTATCTGCAATCAAATGGAGTAATAATTCAGTTTTCATTGCCTGACATCAGGTAGTATACTAGATTTAGGAGTGGTTGGTTAAGAAACTAAACAGAGTCACACTTATTTCTAATATGCTGAGTATGAATTAAACATGACAATTTTTGCCAGATTTCCACAAGAAACCAAACACTTCCTCTGTTTTTTCCTGGGCCAACTGGCCATTCTTCTTTTGAAATCTGGTTAAAAGCATGGATTGTGCCCTACTTAGTGATCCATCCAGAAAATAATGACAGCAACCTGAATTCCAAATACCAGAGGCTGAAATCTTCAGCATTACTTCAAAGAGAACCTTAGTCTTTGAAACTTTATCTTGTTGTATTATACAGGGCATTCTCTATACTAATTTGTTGTGTTATAAAACACTTAGCCAAATAGTTTACATTTGATTTTTTTTTTCTATTCTATACTTCTCTGCCCCATTTTTTTCCCCCTCAAAATCCATTTATTTAAAAAGAAATAATAATCTGTTGGGAAAGTGAAGAAAAATAAAAATAAACCAACAAACTGAAAAATAATGGTCAGAGCCAGTGTTTATTCCCAGGGCTGGATTTTTACATATTTTATCTCATTTAAGCCCTCCAACCACCTAACATAGACCTTGAGGCTCTTGCTGAAGATGCAGACACTACAACTCAGCTTGGTGAAATTTCTAACTAGCAGAGGTGGCATTTGAGCTCCAGTGTCTGGCTATAATGGGTGGGTGTCCCACAGTATTTTTGTTTTCTAGCATTTAATCCCTGTATTATTACCTTTATTATTACAAATTTTGTTCTAGGTCATCATGATCAGGAGCCTTGTTCAGATTTAAAACCAATGTCAATTTTCAACTGATGACCATTCAGATACTAATCTAGTGTAGAAAGAAGATCTGCCAAAAAATAAAAAATATATTTTAGATCTGAATTCATTCTCCTCAAGGAATTTTCTTCTATAGGTGTCAAAACTGCTTTAATTATTTTTGAGATTTTATTTATTTATTTGAGAGAGAGAGACAGAGAGAACACAAGTGGGGGGGCAAAGAGAGAGGGAGGGAGTTAAGCAGACTTCCTGGTGAGTGGGAAACATGATGCAGAACTTGATCCCAGGACCCTGAGATGATGAGCTAAGCTGAAATCAGATGCTTAACCGACTGAGCAACACAGGTACCCAGAAACTCCTTGTAATTTTTACAATAAATTTTCCAAAGGGCCATGTTAACAGACTTTTAGAGTTTATATAATTAATAATCAGAAAATTGCATATTTTATCATATTTTCCATCTTCCCTGATCCTCTTAAATTCTTGCTTCTCATTACTTCTATAATTTTCTGCTCACATTGACCTTTTGTTATCTAAATTGTCAGAAAGCTAGAAAAATACTAGCTATATTTTAAGTTGGAAAATAACAGAAAACATTACCTGAAAAATGAGTTTTTTAAACACATGAATTTTCTTATGAAATATATATTTAAGATAGCTCATTTATTTTCAAAGATCACATTTGGATTTTTCATGATGTCTTAGAGGTATTTAGGACATATTAAAAATAGTAATTAGGGGTACTTGGGTGGCTTAGTGAGGTGAGTGTCTGCCTTTGGCTCAGGTTATGATCCTAGGGTTCTGGGATCAAGCTACACGTCAGGCTTCCTGCTCAGGGGAGTCTGCTTGTCCCTCTCCTTCTGCCCCTCCCTTTGCTCATGCTCTCTCTCTCTCCCAAATGAATAAATAAAATCTTTAAATAAAATAAAATAAAAATAGTAATTATATGGGGGCCAGTGAACTCTTGGATTGACATTTCCATGGGAAGCATTAATGTTTATGTACTGATCAAAATAAATGATATCTCAGTATTATACAAATTTAAATTTGTATAATAAAGTCTAAAGTCTGACACTTTAGAAAAAAAAAATCAGATGAGTCTAGAAAAGTATAGCATCAAGACTAACAAAGTCATGTTAAGGAGAATATGTGGCAGGTATATCTAAACTCCACATGAAATTCAAGGATATAAATGTTCTTTAAACTTTAACAACCTTTATCTCTTTTTTTTCCAAAAAAAATTATTTTTAAATTTCTCTTCTTATTAGTGTTTTTATTATTTTTCTCTGATTAGCATTAATTTTTTCCTGTATTTTATTTTTTTAACGACTTTATTAAGGTATGCTTGATACACAAATCCACACAAATGTAATATAAACAGTTTGATGGGTTTGAACATATGCATACGCCTGTGAAATCATCACCACAACCCAGGTAATAAATGTATCTATCACCTCCAAAAGTTTCCTCCTGCCAGCCACCTTTTTTTTTTTTTTTTTGTGGTGGTAAGAACACTTAAGTTGAGATTTTCTCTCTTAACTAACTTTTCAGTGTACAATGGAGTATTTATTGTTCACTACAGGAACTTTGTTGTATAGTAGATCTCTAGAACTCTCACATCTTTGAATGACTGACATTTTATACCCATTAAACAACTACTCCCTATTTCCTTCTCCCTGCTCAGCTCTCGGTTGACCATTATTCTGGTTCATTCTACTCTCTGCTTCTGTGAGTTTGACTATTTGAAATTAGAACTTCAAAGAAATACCTCCCATGTTCATTGTAGGCCTATTCACAATAGATAAGATACTTAGATGAGATACAGAAACAATCTAGATGCCCCTATCTGCAGGTGAAAAGATAAAGAAAATGTGGTAAACACATATATTGGAATATCATTCAGCTTAAAAAAAAAATCCCATTATATGTGACAGCATGGATAATCCTGGGGGACATTATACTAAATGAAAGAAGTCAGTCACAGAAGGACACAAAAATCTTGCTTTATTGGACAAATATAGAGACTACCGCTATTCTGCTTTAAAATTAAAACCTGTGTCATTGTGTTGCTACACTACCAAAAAAAAGGGGGTGTGTGTGTGAAAGTTTTAATAATTAAAAGTAAAGAAAACTCTTAGCTTTAGTAGTTCCTTCACTTTATGAAGAATTCTTTCTCTCCCAAGCCCTTGGCTACCTTGGGAATAGTTTCAATGATATCTCATCTCCCCACAACATAGAAAGTTGAGTTAAATCAGCTATAAAGGGAAATTCTTTCCTGTAAATTCTACACTTTTACTCAGCTATTATTTCATCCAAAGATAAGAATTAGCCCTTCTGCAAATGCTGGTTTGGACAACTGAGTACTCTCCATCATTTATAACGAAATTATCTATTCCTCCTTGTGTACACCAAACCCAGACAACTGATATCGGGGATATGCATAAACTTAATCTTAGTGAGAAATAAAAATCTGAGTTTCCTCTCTAGGAAAATATTATCTTCCATGTCAAAAGTTTTATGAGAATTCTTTGCAAATGAGAAATGTCTGTAATTATCCATTTCTGAAGCATTCTTAAGTCCTCTATATAGTATATAAGTGGGAAACATAGTTCCTTTCCAGTAAACCATATACTTGTACTGAAGACATGTAAAAAATACATCAGCAATCTCGGTGCAGTAAGGCTTAACAGCAATAATTTCAATAGTTTGTAATTGATTTTGTAAAATAAAAAAATTCAATGATACTTATATAATAGCACTCTTTAATTTTGGAACGTGAACCCAACCACTATTTCCAAACTTTAGCATTGTTTCTGAATCATATTTAAAATATACTATTATTATATACATTATGTCCTCTGGGTTACTGGGAACCCAAGGGAAGCCATTATTTTGCTTGGAATTTGATTGGCAGAACTATGAAAATAACCACTATCTGTACATTCCTTAATTTTATAACCACTTTTGGCTTTTTTCCACTTGTAATAATATTAATTATTATTAATCATACATATTATATAAAAGTGAAAGAAAAGAAATAGAAACTAACCTTAGTATGACTATAATTTCAGTGTTCAGTTGAAGGGACAAATCATCTAGTCTCTATTATGTGTAAGGTATTATGCCAGCCATGGTAGGAGATGAAAAATTATATAGGCATTATCCCTGTTCTGAGTAAAAGACTATTCAAGTGGAATAATATAAACACAAAATAACAAAATGAATATAACAGGCACAAATAAACACTATATATTCATAGACATTCTTAACTTTTTTGTTGTTGAAGTCATTGTGGAAAAGTTAACTTTGAGTCCAAAACAAGAATTGAATGTGATAATACACCATTGTGCATGGATGTGTGTATGTGTGTGTGTGTGTGTAAATGTGAGTGAATATATATATACATATACAAGGGAGAAGACATTAAGATATTAATAGATTGTGTGTTTTCAGGGAATCATGAGCATTCCAGAGTATAGCAAGAACTGAATAGGACACATAATGTAAAAGTAGGTTAAGACTAGTAGTAGAGCATTTGGCATGGTGTGCTAAGTATTTCAGTCTTTGTTGTTAAACTATTCACAAATAGATATAGAGAAAGTCTTTAGCATAAACAAATTGGATCTTAGAATATTAACTCTGCCAATCATAAAATTTCTTTAATTGAAAAAAAAAACAGAGGCCGCATAACATAAGCAGAATATGAATTTATTGTAAAGTTTGAAACGACTCATAAACAACATTAAAACTTGAAAAACTTAAGTTCAGAATTAACAGTGACTATGGCATTTCTGGAGATGATTCCATAGGCTATTGTTTATTGCCTATAAATAAATGTAGGCAATATAATTTAAATAAAATTAAGTGTAATATTAAAATAACAAATCAGAATGATTTTTAACAATCAATAATAATAATGATAATAGGATCTTAATTGGGAGTTGGGAAAACTGAATTTGTTATACTGATTTGACCTTATAGTACGTGTAATTAGCAGACATTTAAAATGCAACTGGGAGAAAATTTGAGACTGAATTTATCATAAGAGTCTATATATACAAATATATGAATTTAAATAATTAACCAAGAGATCATATAATGTTTTAAATCAAATGTTGAGATTAATAATTTTAAAAAGCAAGATGAAACAAATTTCAACTCAAAATTGTAGAATTATGAAAGGTACAATTTGTGCTAATTTCTTCTCCTATTTAAAATATTTACGTACACTTTTTTCAGTTTTCAGGATAACACTTAATTGCATAATTTATTTTAAATTAATTTAATCTATTAACATCATGGTGCCCATTATTTATAAAGTTAAATCACACTAATGTTTTTTTTCTTTTGAGAAATATATCATTTTCTTTCTCCACCTTCTTCACTCTCATTAGTCTTCCTCCCCCAAAGCGAATTGTTTTAGATGTTTCTTCTGCCAATGTTTTTTTGCCTTTTCAAGTTTTTATTTTTATATATTTTTTATTTAAAAAGATTTTAAATTTACAATTTACAATTTACAAAGGACTAAAGCAGGACTATATAATGAATGAATCACTTCAGCCTGGAAAACAGATACTCAATAGTATTAATGTTATAATATAGGTTTTACATTATTAAAAAAAAGAAGTTTTGCCTTTTTTAGATAGTTTCTTAGATTTTTTAAAAAGATTTTATTTATTTATTTGACAGAGATAGAGATTACAAGTAAGCAGAGAGGCAGGCAGAGAGAGGGGAAAGCAGGCTCCCCACTCAGCAGAGAGCCCGATGTGAGGCTCAATCCCAGGACCCTGAGACTGTGATCTGAGCCAAAGGCAGAGGCTTAACCCACTGAGCCACCCAGGCACCCCTTAGATAGTATGTCTTGATTTGCTATTATGGTGAATGAGATTTAGCTATTTTAGGCCACCATATTTCCTACGTCCTTTCCTCACAATGTAGTCATATTAAGTCAATAACAATATTTAAATAACATTCCTCTTCAGATGTTATCTGTAATTAAACATCTTATTGAACTATCATCACCAATTCTTTATGTTTTCCTGAAGATAATCAGTACCTTCTTCATTAATTTGCTTTTCTCTGTTCTAATTGCTGATTGTTGCTAAAACTCTTAATAACCCCTCAATTTTACACAAAGCCAATTTCCTCAAATAGTTCATTAGTTTCAAGTTTTGCTTGGTAACATTCCTCCTCAGTAACTCCTGCGAAGGTTGGTTACTTCCTTGGTCTGATGAATAATGGTAATCTCAGGACATCCCTTTGATGGTATCCTTAAATTCCTTTGCCTGATCCCTGGATTGGATTCCGAGGTTCCTGAATCTCATGTCTTCCAGATTTTTGTTGATCTGTTTTTGGTTTTTCACATGTTTTGGTGGAACATATTTTCTGGTAACTTGATAAAATTGAAAATATTTTGCAAATGTAGAGGGTGGAACTGATGACAGCCCTCATAAGACAGCTCCATATCCAATCTGAACTCATAGGAATTCAACCAGTTGAAAATTAGACCTGCCTTTCTTTTCTTTCTTCCTTCCTTCCTCTTTCTCTCTCTCTCTCTTTCGTTCTTTCTTCTTTTCTTTTTTCAACTAACATAATTTTTAAAAAATTTTAATTTTAAATTCAGTTAGCCAATATATAGTACATCATTAGTTTCAGATGTAGTGTTCAATAATTTATTGGTCGCATATAACACCCAGTGCTCGTTACCTTAAGTACCCTCCTTAATGCCCATCATCCAATTATCCCATCTCCCACCCACATCCCCTCCAGAAACTCTCAGTTTGTTTCCTATGTTAGGAGTCTGTCATGTTTTTGTTTTTGTTTTTGTTTTTTCTCCTTCTCTAATGATCCCCTTTCAGTTTTCCTCCCCTTCACTATAATCCACTGCACTGTTTCTTACATTCTACATATGAGTGAACCAATATGGTAATTGTCTTTCTCTGACTGACTAACTTTGCTCAGCATAATACCTTCCATTTCCACCCATGTCAATGTAAATAGTAAATAATCATCCTTTATGATGGCTGGGTAATATGCCATCTTATGTATATACCACATTTTCTTTATCCATTCAACTGTCGATGGACACCTCAGATCTTTACACAGTTTGGTTATTGTGGACATTGCTGCTATGAACATTGGGGCACAGGTGCCCCTTTGGATCACTAGATTTGTACCTTTGGGATAGATAGTTAGTAGTGCAATTGCTGGGTCTAACTTCATTCCTCCCCTAAGGGAAAAGGAGACCCCAATTGCTAGAATACTCCAAACCTACTCTTTCTTCCTGAAATGGAAGAAAACATAGTTGCTCCTTTATTTTTTTTAAAGATTTCATTTATTTATTTGACAGATAGAGATCACAAGTAGACAGAGAGGCAGGCAGAGAGAGAGAGAGAGAGAGGGAAGCAGGCTCCCTGCTGAGCTGAGAGCCTGATGTGGGACTCGATCCCAGGACCCTGAGATCATGACCTTAGCCGAAGGCAGCGGCTTAACCCATTGAGCCACCCAGGCGCCCCTACTTGCTCCTTTATTAAGATCAGGATGCTTCCCCTCATGAAAATTAGGATAACTGTTAAATAGGGGGAGCTAATGGCCTATCAATACTCTTTCTTCTCTCTTCCTTCACAAGGCTCCTGTCTTGTCTTCTCTCCACAATTATTAAGAAAGGGGTCTGAGTGTTACATGAATTTTTCATGAGCAAAATTGTCAATTGGCATATACTTTAAGGTCAATTCTGAATATATGAACCTGTGAAAGTTCTGCTATATTGATTTCACATGCCTTAATTTTATTTGGTTTATTTGCATCTTATTACATAATTAAGGAAGTATTGTTTTCAGTTTTTGAAATACGGTTGAATAAAATCTAGGGGAAAATGTAAGTTTTGGAAGCGGATTTCTTCTCTGCAGCATTAGAATTGAACTATTTTTTTGCTTGTTTGCTTGGGTTTTTTTGGGAAATTCCACTAAGTTTATATAACTTAATGTCATGTAGCTTATGAGTGGAATTGCCAAGATTCAAAAGGAAATGCTCAACTTATTGTTGTAATTTGATTTTTATTTGACAGATGTTATGTGCACATGGACTGGGTAAACATTTTATTCATTTCAGGAATAAATTATGTTTATAATATTCTTGAGTTTCCTCTAACCATAATATATATAATTCTGTGTAAATATAATTGTACTATATAAAATAATTAAGTGATAATTACATTTACCTACTAAGAATAGTGACTAAACCAAAAATATGTGAAAACTATGAAGTCAAGTAGTCAATCTTTCTAATAATGAAATGATTCTGTCATTCTTTATCCATTCTGATAAGTTGATAGACATATTTGAGTGAGAAGATCATTATTTATAATAATAACAAAAATTGAAAAGTGTCTGTGAAAATAGACATGCTTTGTAAGCTTATAGGCAAAACAATCTTGTGGAGTTTCCCACATATGTTTCACCAGTCAGATACTCCGACGCCCTTATGCTCACTTATGTGCCCTGAGCAGAATGTATCTTGCTGGTACTTTTCTTTTTCATTAAGAATTTTTCTTATGCCAAAAAAGTTATCTCAAAAATGGTATGAATATTCATGATTCGCCCCCAAAAAATAATAATTAAAAAATAAAAATAAATAAAAATAAACCTATTGGAAAATAATGAGAAAATATAGTTAGAGGATTCTTTAAATTTTTAGAAACTAAAGTCAAATAGTCAAAATTGCTTGACTATTCAATGATTCTAGCCTAGTATTTTTGACTTCCTACTGGTGATAAACAATAAAACCCACTCACATTTGTTGAGTGTGCAATGTTATGGCTTACTTCATTCTTCACCATGCTTTCACATAGAACATATATAATTTTCACAAGAAACTCATAACATTTGTATTGTTTTAGAACCATTTTTGGGGAGCCCCTGGGTGGCTCAGTCAGTTGGGCATCTTCTTCTCCCTTTCCCTCTGCCTGCTCTTCTGCCTACTTGTTCTCTCTCTTTAGCTTTCTTTCAAATAGATGAATGGAGTCTTAAAAAAATTACTGATGATTAAGTCATGGTGGCAGTACAGTGACATAATTTCAGTGCATGCTCTGAATTGCTATGCCATACTGCCTCTGTGACATGATTGTTTGTCCTTCCTTCTTTCTTCTTTTCTTTCCACTATCTCCCTCCTTTCCTTCCTTCCTTCCTTCCTTCCTTCCTTCCTTCCTTCCTTCCTTCCTTCTTAATAATATGAATGATGTTTTATCTGCTTCCTTCAAAACTCAGTTTCTCTGTTTGCACCCAGATTCCATTCTGGAAATCTTCTCTAGGAGCTTCACTGATGTGGCCTTCCCTTTTGCTTTATCAATTACTTCCTCTCTATTACATCATTCCCATTTGCATAGAAATGACTTCTAGATTCTCCTAGTTTAAAAAAAAACTGTAAATCAAGGAATAAATAAGTGAATCTCCCCTCTTCTCACCTTTACACCTATTCCTTATGCAGCATCAAGTCTTACTTTAGAAACTACTTTTAATTCTTTACCCCACTACTCATCCTGCCTCTCTAGAACTCTCTTCTTCAGAAAAGAAGCCAGAATATTGGCTCCCAAAGATGTCTGTACCTAATTCCTGGAATCTATGATTATATTATGTTATATGGCAAATAGAAATTAAAATTACAGATGAAATTCAGTTACATAGTCATCCGATTTTAAAATAGACATTATCCTGTTTTTTTCAGGCAGGCTCACTGTGATCACCGGGTCATTAAAAGTGGAAGAGCGTGACAGAGAGTCAGAATGTGACTATGGAAGAAGCACCAGCAAGATATAATATTACTGGCTAAGAAGGTAGGGAAAAGGGGCAGGAGTCAAGGAATGTAAGTAGCCTTTAAAAGGTGAAAAGGGCATTTTAATGAATTTTCTTCTAGAGCCTCCAGAAAGAACATAGCACTGCCACCACCTTGATTAATTTGGTGATACCTATGTCAGACTTTTATGCTAAAGAACTGCAAAAAAAATGAAATTGTTTGGCTTTAATCTGCTAAGTTTGTGATAATACACTGAAGTAAAAATAGAAAACAAATACAGCAGGACACCTGGGTGGCTCAGTCTGTTAAGCGTCTGCCTTCAGCTCAGGTCATGATCCCAGAGTCCTGGGATCAAGTCCCTCATGGAGCTCCTTGCTCAGCAGGGAGCTTGCTTCTCCCTCTGCCTGAAGCTGCCCCTGCTTGTGCACACTCTCTGACAAATAAATAAATAAAATCTTAAAAAAAAAAATAAACAACCAAATACAGCTTCTCACATGGATTCACCTTTTAGCTGAAGCATTTCTCTGAAATCCCTATGTTCTGTGTAAGTTATCTGTTCATAATTTCTAGAAAAATGTATTTAATAAATAAATAAATAGGCCTTTAGTAAGACTTACCTAATATCATGAGCATGTCTGTTTCTTAGTCCTAGTGCTTCTAAGCCTAGACACCTGATGTAATTAACCAGTTCATGTATGTTTATAATTGAAGTATGCCATTTCCTTTTTTATTCATTATTAATAGGTCTACTTGCAGGACCTATTTTAACATCTTTAAATTTTAAATGCCAAACAATATTTTATACACTCCTAGATAATTTTTTAACATTTTAGTTTTTTCAATATTTTATTTTCTAGTGTACATTTTTTCTGCCAATTAAACTTAAAGCTACTAACTAGAATTAAATAGTTTGTGCAACTATGCCAGCACCCTTGTATTTTGTTTAGTGCCTCATTAATGCTTAGGCCAAAAGAGAAAAAGTGTTGAAGAAATAACAGTACTACAAACTTGAGGAAGAGTGAATTCGTAGTTTTATGTTTCTGTAAAGTTCTAACCATGAGATTGGGCTTTTAATATTTTTAAAAACATTTTAATTAAACACTTTAATCTTCCAGTCTTAGTGAAGTTAAGATGTATGTGTGTGTGTGCACGTATATATATGTAAACTATCTGGGAAATAAACTTTCATTTAGAAGTAATTTAGGGAAATGGAAAATATCCATAAGCTGAACATTTTTCTGTCATAACTTTTGGAATTTTCAAACACATACAGAACAAATACAGAAATGAAAAGTAAAACTGGGATGAGATACACCAATGAGGAACTTTTATGAGTAGTAATAAGTGGAGTGGATATTATACAGTGTTCTCAAATACTGTATTTTTTTTTTAAACGTTATCTGTTTCTGAAGCTTTCCTTGGACCTCATAATTTTTCCACATCATCTCTGAGCTTGGTTATTTTTCTAGGAAATATGTTATCTATTTACATCTTTATCTGTCTATATCCATATGTGTATTTTATCTATATCTACCTCTGTATCTGTCTATTTACATTACTCATGTTTTCAGGCAATATAAAACAGCTATACCAAAATAAATGTTTTTAAGATGAAATTCAGAGGAAAAATAAAACTGGTTTTATGAGAAAAAGTTTTAATTTAAAATGCTATTCACAGGCTCTTTTAAACTCTGCAAAAAAAAAAAAGCATTTGATTATTTAGAATATTCTTAGTTGGGATGGTTGTGATTTACCTTGTTCTTTTATATCCATTTTAAAATGGCCATGTTGCAGCTTTGTCAAGTACAGGGCTCAGCAAACAATGGCTCATGGGAGTCCACTGCCTATTTTTGTTTTGTTTAAATAATATTTTATTGGAAAATGGCCACACTCATTTGTTTGCCTATTATCCCTAGCTGATATCATAGCACAATTGTAGAGGTAAATTGTGACAACCTCCATTGCCCATGAAGAATAATTTATGATGTGGTCCTTTACAAAAAAAGTTAAATATGGATTCAAATTCAGGAATTATGTACCTTGCAAATTATATTAGGTGACCTAAATTTTCTGATATCTAACACTGTGCCTTGAATTTGACAGGTAGTCAATAAGTACTTGTTGAATACATGATAATTCTAAACCTCCTCAGTAAAATGTAAGAACTACTAACTTGTTATAAAGATTCATGTCCAAATAAAAATATATATAAACAATATAGAAATATACCAGGGGCATTACATAGTAGGTTTTTAATAAACCCTGGCTTCCCCTAATATACCTTCACTGTTGAATTTTGGTATAGGAGTGGCTCTTACTCAAAGAGCAACAGTAATACCAAGAGCCTGAAATTTTTAGGTGCCTTAAGATCCTTACTCAGAGGTCGACATAATATCATTTTATTCTTATCTCAATTCCTAATTTGTGAAAACGATTAAGGACCTAAGAGCTAAGCAACTTATGAGGAGCATTGGTTCTGTCTTTGAATGCTCAAATTGTCTCCCATCAAATTCAAATTGTGAATAGACCCTTCACATTGTGGGCCTAGCATTTGACAAAAGAATCAAAAGTCTTGGAGCTGTATCTTATCAAATGGAAACTGAGCATAATTGGTCAATTATTCTATAAGTATTAAAGCAGGAAATCAGAGGTAAAGCCAATGTTTGCATGAAACCAATTAAATTTGAGCAATTATGGACAATAAAACTAAACTATCTGCAACTGGCCTTACTGAACTTTGAATATACATGTGATGAGCTGGTTTAATGGTTATGATTCAACTTTCTCTTTCTGTCAACATAGAGTAATGGAGCTAGATTATCCACCCCTACACACTTAAAACATTAAAACACATACACATTTCATCACACAAATATTTGAAACAAGATATTGGGCATCAGGCAAGGGGCAATCAATAATTTCTGAGAAATAAGATCAGTCCTATAACTGCTCCAGTTTACTGTCTTGAGGGTGTTTCCAGACTGTGCCATCATGATAGGGAATTCATGTATATCCAGGCAAACTCCAGAGTTTGTAAAACAGAACTGAAAATCCAGAGCAACAAAGACAGTTAGAGGTTATAGGATAGAAGAGTATAGGAGAGAGCTGCACAGAGAGCTCCAAATCTTAGAAGGGTCTCCTTAAATATTCATCTGAGTACTTGTAAGCCCATGCACATGAGGAAACTACCTTAGACTGGGTAATGAATACCTGAGATGTGTCTGTTCCAAGCCTATCCTCAGTCTGGAGAATATAAAAATTGGGGTATTGGATAGAGTACTCAAGGGTCTTGACATTGTAGTAGGGAATAATAAACCCATCCTAAACGCTCTTCTGGTGCCACCTAACATATCTTGACCACATGACTCAAATTGTTTCTAAGTAATTTAGTTGCATCCTAGAATAAATTTCATAAATATTTATGAATACAAAAAATACCCAACATACAAAGGTGTGAAATTCACAATGTATAATATATTAGTCAAACATTAATAAGGATGATAAGAAGCAGAAAACTGTGACCCATAAGAGGAGAAAGATGAACTAGCTAAAGCCAGCCAAGAGGTGACTAGAATTAACAGATTCTTGACCGTTAAAACAGACTGTGTTTCAGGTGGTACAGAAACTATAAAAATGACCCAATTCAAATGTGTAGAGTTAAAAATTAGAATATCTAGGGCACTTGGGTGGCTCAGTTTGTTAAGCAACTGCCTTCGGCTCAGGTCATGATCCTGGAGTCCAGAATTGAGTCCCGCATCAGGCTCCCTGCTGGCCAAGAGTCTTCTTCTCCCTCTGACCCTACCCTTTCTCATGCTCTCTATCATTCTCTCTCAAATAAATAAATAAAATCTAAAAAAAAAAAAAAAGAAAATTACAATATCTAAAATGTAAAACACACTCAATGAGATAATTGGAAATATTTCACTATCAAAGAAAGATTAATGAATTTGAAATTACAAACATGAAACATACAGAGAAAAGGGAATCAACCAATAATCTAAAAATCATAACTGAACTGTGGGAGAACTTTAAACAACCTAATGTATAATTTGAGTCTCTAAAGGGAGAGAATAAAAACATATTTCAAGAAATAATGTCTGAAAACCTTTTGAATTTGATAGAAGTTGATGCAAAAAGCTCAATGAATTCCAACCACAAGGAACATTAAGAAAAACTTAAGTCATCTTATAATCCAACTGTCCAAATGAATGATGAAGAAAAAATAT
Organism: Lontra canadensis; assembly: GCF_010015895.1. NCBI lineage: Eukaryota > Metazoa > Chordata > Mammalia > Carnivora > Mustelidae > Lontra > Lontra canadensis. The sequence continues at coordinate 16,107,174 of NW_022631011.1, forward strand.
CTTAAAAGCAGCAAAAGGGGATAAAAATGTTACCTTCAGAGGAAGAAACTTGTGTCCAAATGAATGATGAAGAAAAAAATCTTTTTTAAAAAAGATTTTATTTATTTATTTGACAAAGAGAGAGAGAGCAAGAGAGGGAATACATCAGGGGGAGGGGGAGAGGGACAAGCAGGCCTCCCGCTGAGCAAGGAGCATGATGTGGGGCTTGATTCCAGGACCCTGAGATCATGACCTGAGCCAAAGGCAGACCCTTAATGACTGAGCCACCCAGGCACCCCAGAAAAAATCATAAAAGCAGCAAAAGGGGGAAAATACTACCTTTAGAGGAAGAAACTTAAGTATTACAGCATACTTTTTGTAGAATCAATACAATAAAGTAGACAGAAGATCTGTCTAAAATAACTGATAGATAAGAAGTGCAAGTTTTTAGAATTCTATACCCAGCTAACACATATTTTAAATGTATGGGGCGAAATAAAGACTTCTTTCCAGATACACAAGCTTTGAAAAATTACTTCACCAGAAGTTCCACACTATAAGAAACGTTAAAAATGCTCCTTTACATAGAATAAAGATGGCACAAGATAGGCTCTATAGAAAATGTCGATCCCAGAATTTAACTACATTGATAAATATATCATGTTTTTTATTCTTTAAATCTCTTAAAAAGATATTTGATTATTTCAATAAAAAATGTAATACATTATATTTTTAAAATTTATACTTAAAAATAAAATGCATTATAAGAAATACATCACACCAAAATATGAATGAATCTCATAATAATTATGCTGAGTTAAAGAAGCCAGAGGAAATTATTTTATAAATTATGATTGCATTCATATAAAACTCTAGAAAGTGCAAATTAATCTGTAATGACAACAAACCTAGTAATCACTGAGTAAAATGAAGGAAATGAGAGGCAGAGGGACAGAATTACAGTAGGGTATACTGAAGCATTTGAAGATAATGTAAATGTTTATTGTTTTTATTTTGGTGATGGTTTTATGGTTCTATACAATTATTAAAACTTACTAAATTATACACTCTAAATATATGTATTCTATTGTATGTCAACACATCAATAAACTGATTTAAAGAAAAAAGAAAGCTTGAAGGTGATAGATGATTGCTATGACCCCTTTTCCTTACAGTATATTTTTATATGGGTTCAGAACTGTATCTTCAGGAAGGAAATAATCAGAGAGCTTAAGCTGTTTACCATGGAGTTTATACTAAATATTTATTGGTTGAACTAAATTAAATGCTAACCACATTCATGCAAAATAGTCCAGGGATCTGACCTTCCCTGATCACATTGAGACAAGTGAATTTTCCAGTGTTTAATTCAATTAAATCAATTATTAAACATGATTTGCCCCTTACCTTTACTCCTTAGAACAGCACTGCAATATGACAATCAAAACAGAACATATTATCTTTATATATACTGCTTTATTTGTAACCATTATCTTCTTAAACACCCTCAATCTAAACAATCTGGTCAGGTTACAGCAATTTTACTCTGTTCCTCATAACTCTTAGACTGCTGCAAACTAATAACACTTTTGGCTGAACCTGCCTTTAGTCATGAAATTAGACATTAAATTGAGAAGTCATCATTCATTAATGAACACTTTTTTTCCACCTTGAAACTTGACATACAGATGATGACAAAAACCATTATATCTAAGAACCTGAATTTAAGGTGGAGGGAGACTTACAAATGAGTATGTGTGGTAAAATTTGACAGTTGCTTTGGCAGTCCTGTATTTAGTGCATGATAAGAAAAATGAGGAAGCAGTGGTTACTATTTTTTGAGTTGTTGTCAGAAAAAAAGCTTAAAAAACAAATAAGATTTGAGTTAAATCTTTAAGAATGGCCTTATGTTTGACAGGTAGAAAAAGAAAAGGTGGTCGTTTTAGAAAGATAAATGAGTATATACAAGCAGGGTAGCAACTGAATTATTTGCAGAGTAAATGGAGACAGCCAAAGATGAAGCTATAGAATTATTTAAGAGGCAGATTATGGAAGGAGCACATGGTGGAGGGGTTTTAAATCAGACACTTAAAATGTTATTCAGCTTTATGACCCTAATGGAGTACTCACTCTAAATTATTCTTGCCTTGTTATAATTATCCACAGCTTATTCTGAAATGTAACAATTTTTCTACTATACTTTATAAGGACCAAAAACTATCTAAACCACTTAGAAAGGTCTTCACATCTTAACTTCTGCTAAAACATTATATTTATACACAGCATCAGTTTTTTAAAATTCTCTAAACTTACTTAATTACTAGTGTGGTTTAGGTCACATGAAACAAGTTATGTATAATCCAGGAAGACCTTTCTTAGAGTTCCTGCTTTTGTCCTCTTCATCTCACTATCAGTAAGGTCCTTCACATTTCAGAGGATCTGGGGTTATATGAATTGTAGAATTAACATATAATAATGTAAATTAAAATTAACAAAATATTAATATTAATCACTGCACATTGAGTGCTAGCTCTGTGATAAACATAAGGTGAAGTGCTTGTGTATTCTTTCCTTTAATTCTCATGACTAATGAGGTTGCCATTTCACTAAGGAGCAAACTGAAGCTTCAGATAGTTAAGGTCATATAGATAGAGACTGGAGTGTAGCTCTGTCAGATTCTAAATAATGTAATAAAATGTAAGGTTAATGAAATAACTGGTACCCTACTAAACCAAAATAACTCTTGTATTCTCAGAATGTAATTGAGAACCTGCAAAGAATATAACATGCCCAATTACTATCAACATTAAAATGAGAAAAGCCATTTCATTGTTAAATATTCTATTACTCCTTTAAAATTCAATCTACACAGACATTTTTAAAACAAAGCATACAAAGAGCATAATTTGAATTCAAATGTTAAGTGCTTCTGATTCTAGGGGAAGCATTGGAAGTTGTTTGGAATTCTTGAATGAATATCTATAAATTGGACATTTACATAAAAGAGGTTTATTTTTGAAGGCATATAATTTTGAATCTGCGGAGTGTATATGTGCCTGTTTGTATATAATGAGTCAAATTGGAATGCTGTTACCTGTAAGAATAGGATCTGTCATCTTCAAGACTCAAATGTAACCCACGTACAAACTATTTAATTGAGAAAGAAAATAGTAACAGTGTGTTGCTTCTTTTTTATGCTTTACATGGAATAAAATGTCAGAGAGTATCGAAAGGCTTTAGCAATTCTGCTTCTAAGGACTTTAGTGACAGATGCAAGGCTAAAGCCCCATGCAGCATTATGAAAATTTATCCCACATGTGCTTTAATTATACGTGCTAACTTTACAGACAAAGCCCGATTGTTCTAGCTGTCAGCATCAAGGATCAAATACAAATGTGAATGCATGGGGCACACTGTGCTGATTTTCCTAACATACCGCAAGTTTCCTACTTGACTTTCTTTAACATTAATGATGAACCTTAGACCAAAATGTTGATGAACAGAAGACAAAATCAAATTGTAATCCTTCACTCACTTAAAAAATTATAGATTTTTTGCCTTATAATATGATAATTAACATAATTATAAAGACATCATTAGTGTGTTTGTTTTCAATCAAAACTGTCAATGAACTGGTGGTACATACAAAAGTTTTTAATAGGAAGTACTTTAGGGGTTATATTAAAAGTAGCAGAACGAAGATTAAGTATTTCTTTCTTCTAAAGTATTCTTACTTTATGTGAAAAAAATATAGTTTGTTTTAAAATATCAAATTAAATTATTTATCCTGAAACACATCACCTTTATTTCTAGAGAAATCTTCTAATCATCACTTCTATTCAAAATCATTCCATCACTTTGAATTTATTATTATATTATGCCTGAAGTCCAGGGTGGAAAATTATTATTTCAGTCTTATATCAGAGATTAATTCCCAGAATCTGAAGCTAATCAATGTCTCCAACAGTAATGTTTGCAGAAATTGCAAAATATGCATCTACCTATGGAAGTATTCTAATGGATAAAGCAATCATATCAAAAGCCTTAATTCTTTATTCTTTTCTATATCCATGTTATTTGTCATATAATTTTGCCTTTCCACTTGCTTTTGTGTTCCTTGCCTTCATCATGAGCATATTCTAGTGATGGCCTGTTAAATAATGAGGTAAATGGGGGAGACAGATCTACTCACATAAGGCCAGTCTGTAGCTGACCCTCAGACACATGAATGATGAGCCTAGACTAAATTGGCAAACTATAGATTTGTGGACTAAATGAATACTTATTAACTTGGGGCACTAAGCTTTAGGATGTTTTACTGACCATAATTATAGGAATAGATCATTAATTCACATCACTTTCTTTTTAGCTGAATTTTTAATTAGTGTTTAAAACATTAGTGTCTTAAACTGAATGAAGCTATACCTAATTTAAATATTCACATTTTATCATAATATTTTTCCACATCCTTACATCTAAAGAATATTCATTAACCTTAAGGTACATGTGGTTTTATCACCAGATAGGTATTCAGTCACAAGATACTTGGTTAATTTAACTAGAATGCCATCTCAGCATGCTGGCATGGAACATGGCCCCACCAATATCTTCTTACCAATTAATATAAAGACTAGATCTTTTTCTAAGTAAACTCCTATTTCCAGACCAGGTCCCAATTCTTCTAATTTAATCATTGTTTAATGGGTTAATCTGTAGCCATGTTCAATTTAAATGTTTTGGAGCTTGAGAAGTTGCCACTGAGATCCGTAAGAACTACTAAATCTTTCTTAAAGTTACAATTTTTTGGAGTAGCTCTTGGTCTTACTGTGTTTAATGATCATTGGTGTTCCATATATGCATGATCTGTCTGCCTACAACAAACACAAGTTTGCAAACTTGTTCACAGGCCAAATCCTGCCTGCCACCTGTTTTTTATTGTTATTGTTACTGTTTTCTAATTAAATTCATTAGAATACAGCAATGCTTATTTATTTACATATTGCCCATAGATGTATTTGTGCTACAATGACAGAGTTAAATAATAGAGACAGAGAATGACCTATGAAGGCTAAAATATTTATTTTATGACCATTTGTAGAAAAGTTTACAATTTCCTGGCCTATTACATCAAGTATTTATTTTTTTATTTAGTTTTGAATATCAGTCATGCATTTCTCAAATTTTGCATTGATTTTACCAAGTCCATTTATTATTTCTATGCATTTTGGTAAAAAAATACATTAAACATTTACATATTTTAAGAGCAAAGTCAGATGAACAGATGACAGACAATTGTATTGTCTGCCATTCATGAAGTAAATCAAGTCTGAGTAATTCATTGGATTATTCAAAGTTCTCCATAAGTTGGCCCTGTCACTATACTACAGTTGATGCATCACTATCCTTTTACCATACCATTCTTTAAAATCATGCCTCTCAGAGAAAAGTTTTCCATTAATTTTCTACTATCCCTACCTCCTTCAGGTCTCCCTTTGAGATGTACTATTTTCTTATTTAATATAATTCAAGAGTCAACTTTTACAAGTATCATTTTTCTTGCTAATTTTAATCTAAAATTTTCAAATCATCAAGTGTCAACTACATGTTGATCTATAATATAATTATACAATCAATCATGTTTATTTCTGATGCCATATTTCAAGCAAAACATGATTTTATAAGTAAGATATAAGTTCTTAAGCCAATTGTAATCTTCTCATGTATTTTATATTCCCTAAGAACTGAGCAAATTGCTGGTTTCAGAGTTTAATAAACTTTTTTTGAATAAAAAAATGGACAAAGACTTCAATTCAAAAAGTTTGAGATGCTCAGTGAGTTTACATTCAAACTTAGCACTAAATTAAGAGTTGGAAACAAAGGATACAAGGCCAAATAAGACAGTTTGAAATGAAAATTATGGACATGTAAGAATCCATTCTTAGAACTAGCTATAAAACAATACTAAAATAGTACATTCTAGAAAAAGAGATTGCTGTATTTTAATGAATATATATTAGGTATTCAAAATGAATCTGATTTATATTATATATATTATATATCTGATTATATTTATATGATTATATTTGATTATATGAATATAATATATATATTATATATATAATGTAATATATAATGAATATATCTGATTATATTTATATAATGTTGTATATATCTCAATAAATGTGGAAACATAACTATAGAACCAATCTCTAAAATCATCACATCAAGCTGTGGAGAATGGCTATGCTTTATGTTTTTTCAATTACTTATTTAAGAATATATAGACAATATCAATAAGTAGCATATCTAAAAACAGTTAAAGGATTTTTCTAAAGTAATTGAACAAGTTATGAAAACAAATTAGAGATGTAATTTTGAATACAAGTTTGGATTTAATTTATGATTACTAAAAATGTAACCCCCATTCTCTAACCATTTTATCAAAAACTGTCAGCTCCCTACCATTCAGATATTAAGATTTTCAGCTACTCTTAATTAACAGGGAGAGCTTTGTGATACAGTCTCATTACATCATATGAAAATGACCTAAGAGTGGGAAAAAAATTATATGGAGATTAAATTTAAAACACTTAAATCACTTTGGGGGTTTGAGGTTGAAAATATTGAATATTTATTGCTAGTCAAGTCACAAGAATTAATGGAATACTCTTCTTAAAAAAAAAAAGAAATTGGAACCTGATATTTAAATACCATGAGTGGAGAACTGTGGTTTTCTGATCTTCCAGAATGAGACTAAAATTACTCTAAGAACAGTCTCTCTTAGGACATCTATCTTCTGCAATAACCCTTTGATTGTGCTATTTAAGAGCAGAATGAATGTCATATTTCCAGTTAGATATCAAATAACAATTGCTAAAGCACTAAAATTGCTTTATTTGGTTTAATGTTTTGATAAAATGTTCCAACTGAAAAATCTTATATAATACTCTTATTTGTAAATCCTTTAAAAATCAGAATAACTTTGACTAATTACTGGAAAGGAAGCATTATATCAGTCTACATTAGAAGAGCATGTAAAAGGCATGGCTTAATTACTTTTTAGTACAAGAGATTTTTTAGAAAAAGTAATCAGAAAAATAGGAAAGAATACATTGTGAAATGTTAGACATAGAGAGGTATTGATTTTAATGCATTTGTTAAGATTTATGGCACAGATTCAGAAATCAATTTTTGATATTTCTATCACTTAAGAGGGTGACTAACAAGTAGTATTTCCTAAAGCAAAATTTATTGAATAACTGATTTAATTCATCAAGTCTTTGTGTGTTCCCTCAGAATGAAGACAAAAAGAGTCTGAAGGTGGAAAGGAAACTATTACTGATAAATTTGCCTTTTGGGAGAGGCTTAAACATTAAAATTTCAGCATCATAAAAAGGCAGGGAGATGAAATACTATGAAATATGATCTTGTTGGGTATTAGGAATGCAGGCAGAGATAAGCTTGGGATAATGTTTTAGCCCATCAGGTCACAGGATTGAGCAGTAAATGTCTGAAAACACTTGGAGGAGCTTACAGTAAATTGCATGAGAAGGAAAGGAACAAGATAAAAGTGGGGAATAAAAGAGTAAAAGTGAGAAGACATTACGCTTGTCCATCTCTAAAAGTAAGCTTCATGCATTGCAGGAATTTATAAATTCAATTCCCAGAAGTTTAAAATCTAATGTTGTTTAAGAAAGGGGAATGGATTTCTATCTTCTCAGTTTCAACCTACAAAACTACATTTTATCTTCTTTTGAGAGTTAGTGTTTCTGTTAGTAATACCAATGTACTGAACATCAGTAGCATTTTTTTGACTGCTTTAAAGTTCCTGTGAAATCAAAGAGTAACCAAATAAATACATTTATTCTATATTTTTCACTTACAGTGCATTTTTAAACTGAGATATTATCTGTAGTCTAGGTTGATTTACAGAATGGCCACTACCTCCCAAGAAGAAACATATGTATTTTGTTCAAATTAGAGAGATCCTTAAAGATTTCATTTACTGAAGATTTCATTTTGGTAACAAAAGAACAAAAATAAAAACTTTATATATGTTAGGAGAAAATAATATAATTAGATCAAAATGTGTCATACACCTGGAATCCTGGTGGATTGATTTTTACTATCTTTGTGAGGTTTTGCTCCTATAGACAGATCTTTAACCTTAAGGTTACAAAGATCTATAAAATGATAAAATAGTGGGTCGTTAGACAGCACCTAATCTACCACTGCATTTCATACAGGACAGAATGAAAATCAGGATGAGGACAAAAATGGAAACAGAAAGGTACTAGAATCTAGGTATATCTTAATTTTAGTTGAGTTTGCTTTGCTTTATTTTGTTTATTATAACAATGTTATGAATTGAATTTCAGTTTTTTTCAAGATATGTTGAAGTCCTAACCCACCAGTGAATTATCTTATTTGGAAATAGGTTCTTTGAAGATATAGTCAAGATGACTTCATTAGGGTAGGCCCTAATTCAATATGACTGGTGTTTTTATAATAAGAGGAACATTTGAACACAGAGACACACTGGAGATGGTATTGGTGGAAGAGACAGAGATCGGAGTGACGCATCTTCAAGTGAAGGAATATCAATTACGGATGATTTCCATCAGAAGCTAGGAGATGGCAAGGAAGGGTTCTGTCCTACAGGTTCCAATGGAAGTATGGTCTTGCTGACAGAGATTTCAGACTTCAAGCTTCCAGAACTGTGAGATAATAAATTTGTATTATGTTAAGCCCTTCAGATGTGGTATTTGGTTAAGGTAGTCTCTACAACTGCTACAGAGCTTAGTACCAGAAAGTGAGGTTCTGCTGTAAGAAGTACTTAAAAATGTGGAAATGGCTTGAAATTGGGTAAGGGTAGTGGCAGGAAGAGTTTTGAGGCATTTAATAGAAAAAGTGGTTTGTCTTAAAGAAACTCTTGGTAGAAATAAGAATGTTAGAGGCAGTTCTGGTAAAGACAAAAACAGCAAAGAAGAGCAATAGAGAAAGGAATTATTGTCTTAGAGAATTCATATATTGTCATGAACAGGGTATTGCTACAAATGTGAATATTAAAGATGCTTCTGGTGAAGTCTCAAGGCATTGAGGAATCTGTTAGTGAACACCGGAGGTAAGGTGATCCTTGCTGTAAAGTGAAGAGCATTTAACTGAATTGGCTTCTTGTGTTAGCTGAAAGGCGGAACTTTTATGCAATGTATTTGTATATTTAGCAGAGGAAATTTCAAAGCAAAGTGTGGAATGTGCAACCTTGTTTCTCCTTATTGTACTTATAATAAAATGTGAGTGGAAAAATGATAAAAGAAGGGGTTGTTAAGCAACAAAAACAAGCTTTTGATGATTTGGAAAATTCTTAGCCTGTCTAGGTAACATGCTCTGCAAACAGGGCAAGATTATAGCTGGACATACATTTGCTAACGTGATCAGCTGTGTGGTTCCTGGATCCAATCAACCTTCACAGCAGAAGCTAGGAATAGTTATGCAGTTATTCAGGAAAAGTCTGTGGAGGACTCTTGAATGATGGTTGGGGCCACCATGAATTGCAGGGGAGAATGACAAGGTTTTTAAGAATTTTGTACCCACTAAAGCATTGTCAGCCTATACTGAAAGGGACTGACATGAAACAGAATGAAGGCAACTTACTTACAAAGTAGAGTGATGAATGTACAGGCTTGCACTGCCTGGTGTGCAAGTGGGTAGAGCTGCCACCCCAGCAGGCCCAGAGAAGGAAGCATCAAACTGTCCAGGATTATTCTCAGGTCTGAAAATACAGTAGAAAGTTTTTACTGGGCTGCAGACTTGCTTTAGATGAGTGACTCCTTTATTACTTTTTCTCCTTTATGAAATGAGAGTGTTTCTTCTGCATTTGACCTACCATTGTATTTTGGAAGCAGATAACTTATTTTTTAGGTTTCACAGGTACATGACTGGAGGGCAATTTTACCTCATAATTAAGCATATCTATAGACTCACCCATACCTGACTTAATATGATTTATTATATGAGATTTGGGATCTTTTGCTTTTGAGTTAATTATTCTTAGGTAAGGTTTTTGAACTTAGTTGATGCTAGAATAGGTAGACTTTGGGGATAACATGATGGAAAGTATTTTGCGGGTGGAAAGTACATGAATTAATTATTGCCTACATTTCTTTAATTTTCTAAATGTGTTTACTACTAATTGATCCTAAATCTCTCTGCCAATACAGAAAATTTCACTCTTAAGTTTTTTTTGAATAATTTATTTATTTATTTGACAGACAGAGATAACAAGTAGGCAGGGAGGCAGGCAGAGAGAGAGGAGGAAGCAAGCTCCCTGTTGAGCAGAGAGCCCGATGCGGGGCTCGATCCCAGGACATTGGGATCATGACCTGAGCCGAAGGCAGAGGCTTTAACTCACTGAGCCACCCAGGCGCCCCTCGCTCTTAAATGTTTTTAACAACATGAACTCATATATCTAATTTTTTTTTGTATACTGGGGGCCTTTCTAATCTAGTCCCTTGCTCTTCCATTCCAGTCTTTGTATTTGCTATCTGGATTTTCTGGATGCTGTTCTTTTGGGATTTCATCTTTATCCACTTTCTTATTATCGACTTTCTTTTTATTGGATCCCCATTTTAGGGACTCTACATCCTCACATTTACTGTCTCCTTGGTATAGGGTGTATCTTTTAGTAGCTTCCAGAGAATGGGTAGATGACAGGTGAATTAGCCAAACTTTAATAAGAAAAGCCAAACTATTATTGGTGTTTAACATAAAGATTTTCTATAGGCCTCAGTCTTTCCATAGTTGTAGGCAATGGTGGAACATCTTTTGTAAGCTGGTATTTCTACATCTGGTGTAGAGCCTAAAGTCACTATAGGTCAGTTGGATTGGCAGTTAAGTAGGAAAACTGAATGTGCAGAACACAGATAAATTGGAATCAGGAGGACAACTGGAACATGCAAGGGCATACCAGAATTGTTCTCTGTCCCTTCCTACCTTGATGTTGTGGGTTGCTTGCAGAAGAAAATATTGCCCATTACCACAGAGATACCTATGTGCCTGCCCTTCCAAATCTAATGCAGAATGTTTCTTGTGGCTAATATTAACCTGATGCCATACAGAAAACGAAATGCTGAAAATACTTAGTGGGGTTTTGAATCTAGTGGAGGCAAACACATATATTCACATCTACAGTATAATCTTTAACCTTCAGAATACTCTGTATGGATTTATCATTTGGCATGGTTTTTATCAGTTAATGCCAATTTATAGAAATATAGATAGAGCATACTTATGAAGTAAGGACATTCTAACAAAGGAGTTAGTGGCAACATGTTAGGATTTTGCTTCTTTCTAAAGGGCTGCTGCTCAGATGAGGGCAAATTTGGTTTGATTGTCCTTCATGAAAGCCAATTTAAATTTTTCTTATATTTTTATCAGTTAAGTCATTTTTGTGAAGGATCTTTGGCTTTAAAAAATGATAGTTATTAATTTTGAGTAAATGTTTTGTGGAGTATGAATTCAAAGTTAATAGAGTAAGAAATACTTGAAATTTCAGAACTATAACAAACCAGGGCTTATCAGAATCTATTGCTCTATCTAGAGTTTCAGTTTAATGAGCATACTAACATTTCAGCATCCATTACACACTGAAAAAAAGTTTTCAATAATTAAGGATAATTGGCAATAGAAATAAAACGAGCAGATGAAAATGACTCTGCATTAGACTTTGGCAGTCTGCTCTTTCAGTGTGTGCTGGAAAAAAGAGAAGGGAGGATGATGATTTTAAGTAGCAATCCAAATAGCTCAACTGTGTCCTTATTATTTTGTACTTTTTCTTTCACACTCTGTACTTCAGCTTCCATTTTTAAATTATTTTATAAAGTTTCCTCAAGTTGCCCACAAAACACTATTGTTAAACTTAAAAACCAATCAAATTATGACTATATTTAATTATTATACAGTGTCATTTTGTGTCAGTTAGCTTTAATTTGTAATATCATTTAAAAAGACAAATCATTTTGAACAACCTATCTAATACAGAACACCATTGTTTATTATATTTTCCAATACAAGGTCATTAAACCTAACTGGTTTCATTAGGGAGATTTTGTCGTTCAAAAACAATCTTCAAAATGACATATTTGAGGCTTTATTTTATATTGGTGCCTATTGGAAGGAGGAATATCTTTCATGTCACTAGAAAAATGCTAAGAAGTTACATAGCAGTCTACTTGTCTTGATTTAAGACCAGATTAGGTATTTGTCTACGTTAAGTTTATTTCTGAATGTCCTATTACATTTTCAATAGAAATATTTGAGCATTCTGATTAAAATAACATTTTTAATATTCTTTTCTAAGTGTTTATGAAAATGCTTAATAAATAAAAACTTAATAAATAAAAATGCATGCAGACACATGTGCACACAAAGACAGGAATGCAAAGACATATGTAGGCACATGCACACATGTAAGAACACACAGACACAAATGTACATTTGTACATACGTACTCACATATGTGCACGTTCTCACATGTAAAGAAGGACACACATATTAAAATTAGCATTCGTAACATCACCACTGCCAGGGGCAATCTCTGAAGGAAATTATTACTTGAACTGAGGAGGAATTTTAGCAACTGTGAACTCAAGTGAATAAAAACATGACCAATAAGATATCTGAAAGGTAGGAAATTGTCTTATACTTTTGGAATTTGCTGTCAAATTTCCTCCTGTTAGAGTTATATACCAGTAAACCTCTTAATGTCAGATTTACTTGGGAGTGTTTGTTAAAATTCATATTCACAGACATTATCAAGACCTCCTGAATCTTACATGTTGTGTGGCTTAGAGTTACACATCTTTCTTGGAGACATAAGCTGCTTTGGTTGCGGACTAAAATGTGGAAATCATTGTGAGGCAATGTTGGTGCTGTGTGTTTAGGGCAGGCATAGTATTAATTTCCATCCTCTCCAGTTTAAAAACAAAATTCAGACTCTGAGGAAACAGCAGTGAAAGAAGAAGAGAGAATAGCAGGTGACACATTTTATTCTTTAATTTTGCAAATTTCTTTAATGAAGTGCTGTGTTGATGGCTTAAAAGAAATAGAGGGAAGTTGGGGAAGTAAAGGATAACAAAAAGAGCACTATGTGGTAAGCTTTTGGTTTCACGTCAGTTCTTCTCATGGGATGTCCCAAGAGACAGGCAGAGGGGCTAGCAACCCATTCCAGATGGTTATCATAGTGCTACATTAAGGGAAATAATGGAAATTGTACATGAACCTATATATATCAAACCATTCATCAGATACAGAGATGAGGGGAAACTAGACAAACAGAGAACAGAATCAAAACAAAGCAAAACTCAACATCTTCTCTCTCAGGCCATGCATTCATTTAACGGCTATTTGCTGAGCTCTTCTTATATACCAGATACTGAAGATAACCACACACAAGAACTCATGTTTCCATGAAGTTTACATTTTAATGGTGAGAGACATACATGATACAAAATAAATAAGTAAACAAAGAAAGTGGTAAGTGTTATGATAAAAGAATAAAACAGGAAGAGATAAACAGTGAATGTAGAGGGAAAAATACTATTTTTTTAAAAGATTTTATTTACTTATTTGAGAGAGAGAATGAAGGAGAAAGAGAGCACAAACATGATGAGGGGCAGAGGGAGAAGCAGGCTCCCACTGAGCAGGGAACCCGTTGCAGGACTCAGTCCCAAGACTCCAGGATTATGACCTGAGCAGAAAGCAGCTGGCCAACTGACTGAAACACCGAGACACCCAAAAAATACTATTTTAAATGGAGGATTCAAAGAAAATATCACTGAGAAGGTGACATCAAGCATAGACCTAAAATGGCAAAAGTACAAACCATGAGCATTTTTGAAAGAGTAACATTTGCAACTGAGAAAAGAGCAGATACAGAGTTCTAAAGTGGGAGGTTGGTAACATGTCTGTAAAAGCAAGGAGGTCCTGATGGCTGGAGTAAAGTGAGCAAAAAGGGACTAAGAACATAAACTCAGAGAGGTAGGGGTTTGAAGACCAGGTATTTGGAACACAGTTTTTGCTATGTAGCATCTACACACAAGTATTGAGTCAGATGGCAAACTAAAGATTTTGAGTCAAGGGATGACCTGATCTAACATCCTTTAAGATGGAGATCTTGGCTACTTTTATTAATACACTATAAATGGAATAAGGAATAAGCAGGGGAACCATTAGGAAGATAATGTAGTGATTCAGGAGAAAGAAGGTAGTAGCTCAAAAGTCCTGCTAATAACAGAGATAAGATGAAGAAATTCGATTCTAGGTACTTTTTTTTTTTTTTAAGATTTTATTTATTTATTTGAGAGTGAGAGAGAGAGCATGAAAAGGGGGAGGGTCAGAGGGAAGAAGCAAACTCCCCACCAAGCAGGGAGCCCGATGTGGGACTTGATCCTGGGACTCCAGGATCATGACCTGAGCCAAAGGCAGTCACTTAACCAACTGAGCCACCCAGGTGCCCTGATTCTAGGTACTTTTGAAAAATCTTGTACTCCCTTCATCCCTCTATGACTTAATGGGAAAGGTACCTCTCTTCCGTGGTATTCTTCCCCAGAACTCCAGTCTAACCATGAGAAAACATCAGACAAACCCAAATTGAGGGACATTAAAAAAACAAAAACAAAAACAAAAACCTTTTGTGCCTAAAAAGTCAGGGAAAACAAGGAAAGACTGAAAAACTGTCACCAACCTAAAAAAAAAAAAAAAATTTAAGGAAAAATGACTACATTCGATGTGAGTTCCTAGTTTGGATCCTGGAAGGGAAAAATGGCATTATTACAAAACCTGGTATAATTTATATCCAGTCTGTAATTTATGTTATTATTCCAATGATGATTTTAGTCTTAACACATGAACCATGATAAATGCAAGATATTAACATTCTGGGAAAGAGGTGAAGGATATACAAGAAATATATCAACAAGCTGTGACTTTTATGTAAATCTAAAATTATTCTAAATTTTTTAAATGTTTTAAGTAATGACAGTATTCAAGATAATTTGCTGTGTGATATAAAAGAAACAAACAAAAAACATTGAGGGTAACTCTAAGAATTTTAGTCTGACTACTTGCAGAATAAATTTCCTTCTACATTATAAAAAAGTTTTGCCCTTTTTAAATAGTTTCTTAGATTTTTTAAAAAAGATTTTATTTGTTTATTTGACAGAGGGAGAGAGAGAGCACAAATAGGCAGAGCAGCAGGCAGAGGGAGAGGTAGAAGCAGGCTCTCCACCAAGCAGGGAGCCAAATGCGGGGCTCGATCCCAGGACCCTGGGACCATGACCTGAGCTGAAGGCCACCATTTAACTAACTGAGCCACCCAGACACCCCTAGATTTTTTTTTCAGAGCACAAAATTTAAATCATAGCAGAGAATTACAAGAACAAAGAAAGAAATATATAAAAAGATGACAAGAAAAAGAGAAAAACATACTGGAGAATTAAACACGAGAAAGACAAAATTAGAGTGAGGATGTTGGGCAAAATAGAAAAGAAAGCATAATATGAATGTTACTGAATTTTCTGGACTATACAGATTTTAATGTTTTTCAGGAAAAGAAAGTATAGATTGGACTTAATATTAGTTTGAACTATGTTTCCTCAAAAGTACTTCACTGCTGAGATTGGACTGGTTGGTTCCAATATCTATAAAGGTTATACCTTTTTTTTTAATCTTCACATTTTCAAGGACAATAAAAGAAAAGAATATATGGTGCATTAAATCTAATACTACAGAATTAAAAAACAGGAGAATCATGCTGAAAAAAAAAACACAACAGAATAAGAGCATGCTTTTATAATTAATTACTGCAGGAGAGAAATTTAGAAAACTGGCATCACAAATCTAAAAATAAATGGATATGGAAATGTATGCCAAAAATTCATATACAGTGATGTGATAGCAAGTGATTGGCTATAGAGAATGATTTTGTTTGATTACTGAGAGTTCGGGCAGAAAAGTATATTCTATATATGGTGTGTCAAAAAACAGTGAGCCTTCTAATAATAAAGGGATGAACATCAAATAAAAAGAAAAACTAGTATAAATCCTTAAGACTGTAACTAACAGGGTGTGTATGAGAAAAGAAAAAAGGTCAACATGATTATAGCGTGGAAGGCGATGTATAGAGAAATATGAGATGGAGTCACATGGGTAAGAAGTTACTAGTCATGGCTCCTGACCCTTAAAAAAAAAGATAATTGAGTTTTTAAAGTGCTTCTGTAAACCTTTAGATTATTTTTAAATAGGAGAGTGACGTGATCTGATTTATATCTTTTAAATGTATGCTTCGATTGAAGAATGGAATTTGAGGGAACAAAGGAGGAAAGAGGCAACTAAAAAAAAAAAGACTGGCAAAGAAGCTAAAATTTGTAAGCAAAATACACACACACACACACACACACACACACACACACTTTGAAAAGAGTTAAGAGTAGGGTTCGTATTACCAAAATTAAATGTCATGTACTAGCAGTATCTGTTAGCATTCATTGAATGTTTGATGTGCCCCTGTGTTTACCATCTTCTCATCCAATGAATTTGGGTTATGAAAGTTGTTTTGGTCTAATTCCTCTGAGCATAAATGAAGTGTGGCATTTTTTTGGTTTGAAGCAGGTAAGAGATGATATGTTCCTCATTTACTTTCAGCCCCACTATCATAATTTCAAAGCCAGGCTTTCCATATGGTACAGCCACCAACCGAGTGAGACACCTTTACACCATCAGACTATATCTAACCAATAAATTAGTAAATCTCTATTGTGTTAATAATTGTCTTTATTATTGTTCAGATTTAAGTTTATCAGCTTGAGCAGCTAACATTAATTATTATAATTAATACATGTACCTATCAAATTTATGTTTATAAAACTAATAAATGACTTGAGTCAGACAGAGATCATGATACTGTGCTTAACAATAAAAGTTGATATGAAACCGGATGGTGCCATGATCCAAAACATAGTAAGGTGAAGCACACATAATCAAAATAACTGACAGATTATACCAACATGGTATCCATGTTTATTACTGAACAAATGATTTTAATTTATTTTTATACTCTGTATTCTCTCTCTCGTCCATATATATATATATATGTACATACATATATTTATTTTTATACTCTGTATTTTTATTTTTATATTTATAAAATATATATTTATAAAATATATTTAATTATATTTTATATATTTATATTCTGTATTCATTTTTATATTCTGTATTTTTTCTCTCTTATATATATATATATATATATATCAGGGTAAATTGCATTTATAAACAAGTCATATATTTTTAGCAAGAGAAAAAATATAATTAAGAGTAGTTCTTAAGTAAGCAGAAGCATATTCTCCTGTTACTTAATAGCTGCAAGACCTTGATGAATCATTTAGTTCCTTGAGCCTCAGGACTGTTATTGTTCAATGGGAACAATTCCTTACCTGAAGAAAAGCAGGGGGGCTTATCTAGGTCAGCTTTTAAAAACCATGAAGATGTATGCTTCTGTGTCTACTCTGTATGTTTTTTAGTTAAGACTCATTTTTATCTTCTATTTCTTTATGAAACCGCAGGAACCGTTCCACTAAATCTCATGCAGTATCCTCATAGATATAAATATTGTACACATTATAAAAAATCCAGTAACTTTGGCTCATCTTGAAGAATTTTCATCAAGTTTAGTTATTTTGTGTATCTCTTTCTGAACTATCCAAGTTATTCATTTATATCTCAAGTGGAAAATAGAGTTCCAATATTGTTCTATTTAATGCTGGCTGTGTTTCAAAATGACAGTTTTATTTATATAGTATTTGGAAAACAATATTGAAAGTACAGCTGAATCACATGCATATGTATTAAATGCATATGCCTAATCATATATATAATCTATATGTAATATATGTATATATAATATGTATAATTTGTATATATAGTGTGTATATTTATGGGGTGTGTGTGTGTGTGTGTGTGTGTATGAAAGACATAAAATATTTTACATTTGAAGAACACTGACCAAATGTGGAGGAGACACCCTAGACTGATAGGCAGAATTTCTTATTCTCAGGTAATTCAGGATCTGAGAAACGCAAACACTTGATGAGACTTCGTATATCCATTTTATTGAGGAGAAATTTAAGATTATTTTTATGAAGACAGATACATGAATGTATTAAATGGGGATTACATATGAGTAGAAGAAAAAAATAGATGCCAAATTATATTAACAATTTTCAGGCTTTAATTCTATTTTAAATGCTTGAGATGGTTTTTGTTTCCTGTTTGGATTGTGACTGATACAGCACTCCATATAATATAAGCCCGCAAAATATTGAATAACTTTTGAACCCTTTATCTAAGAATTATATTTCTAATTCAAAATGTACACTGTATTCTAAAGAGTGAGATATCCATTTTCCTGAAGAAAACGTATTTGAGAGATATGTGGATATCAGAACAGATAATATACTCATAGAGAACTTCTCATCAGGCTCTAGAAAAGCCCAAAGGAAGAATAAATAATGCCAACTTCACTTTCTGTGTTCTCACATCAATAAAGGCTTTGATTTTAATGTCACACTAGAATTGTGTTCTCTCTCATATTTTAAATTTTAATCAAGTTGGGATTAATTGGTAGCTCCAAGTGATATTGATCCAAGACCTCATCTGTGAAGACTCCTGGAAATGTAAGGATTTGAGTGTACAAATTCCTATGTATCTCTCCAAGAGCAAATGCTGTGTGCAACATAAATTCTTTCATTAATGTTTTTGAGGGTGATGATTTTTAGAGTTGATAATACTGGTTAATTATAATACATATTGCACAATTATTTGTCATTTTTGATGTGTTCTCCATGTTATATGAGCATCTGGAACACAGATTTACAAAAGTACCAACTCCTACAGAAAAAACTCAAGAGTTTCAGCAAAGTATTAATTTCATCTATTCTTCTCATTATTTTCGTCCTTAAAAATATTTCAAATCCTTATCTGTCCATGCTTCCATGCTTTTGCAGGCCACTGTTCCTGTAAGATTCCGTTTATTGCCTCTCTAGTTCCCAGGACATCTCCAGTCCAAGTTTGCCTGTGGAGCCAGCAATAGCTCTGTTACAAACTGAACTCCTCTGCATATGCAAACTTTTTCATTCTACATAAGGGTGTATTGAGACTTAGCAGTTGTGATTGATTTAAAACTGTAATACCCATAAGGATCATTTTAGACTCTGGTTAGAAAGAAATTTGTAAGCCACGCAATCACAGGTTTTGATTTGGGAGACCCCAAAAGCTGCATTTTTAACCAGATTATCAGGGAAATATTTCCCAAGTGAACTAAGCATAACTATTCAAGAAATACTAGTTTAAATGAAAGAAATCCTTCAGCCACAAGCTTAGAAATGCCAAGTTTACATACTGCAGCCCTGGTCTCATGGAAAATGTCGTTGGGAGTGGGTGTGGAGGAGAATGCTCCAAGTGGAGTGATATCATCTCCAGTATGAAAATTTTGAGCTTATGTCCTTAATATGTGTCTTTTAATTTACTTATAAAACATACATAACACCTTATATAACAGGTTATGTATATTTTAGAGAAACAAATAGAAATGGAGAAACCAAGGGAAAAAGCAAAAAGCATTAGAAGAGTCTATGAATGTTCCACCCATTACTTCTGTGTTCCTTGGGGGGTAGACACCACACATTGGAGATCACTGATCAGATATAGGATCACATGAGAACATAATCCTAGAATAATGTAGGGGAAACTAGAGTGCTTTTACCAGTTGCAGTAAGTTTTCAGGGTATTACTAAACAATTAGAGAAGAACATTTACTCAAACTAGAAAGAATAGCTTGGAAAATGCTTCTATGGTGAGAAGGGAGGTTGGTCTTAATGGATGAAAATGGGGAAAACATTCCAGGACAAACAGACATGAGATAAATAGAGAAGCAAGATGCATAAGCAGTTCAGTTTGGTGAATCATCAATGGCATGACTGGCCAAAGTGGCAAAAATTAAAGCAGTAGAAGGAAGCATGGTCAGAGGCCTAATTGTTCAATGAGACACATTAGAGTCTGAATGTTAATCCTGTTCATGGTGGGAATCACTGAAGAATTCATAGAAGTGAAGCAATGTGTTTGACTAGCATTTAAGCAATGTGTTCGACTAGCATTTAAGTCAATTGTATAGGTGATGGATTTGAGAATATGACCGAGTATAGAAAACTGAATTAGAAGCTGTTCCATAATATAAAGTAAGAAATGATGAGTGACTGAACTAGGGCAGTGGAAGAGATATAAACTTAATAAAAGAGAACATATGGTGGGTAAGGAAATAGGAAAGGGACAACTCCAAAGTCTAAGTCTCTCTCTTCTTCCACTGATTGTATAGCAGCGCCAAAAAATAAAATTAGATTTGTATAAGGTTTTTTCCTTTTTTTTTTTTTTTAAGGGAGGAGGAGTTATGAAAGGAACATGAGGCATTTTGGATTTTCCAAGTTTGTGTTTCCTATAGACCATCCAAGTGGAGATATTCAATAAACCTTTAGCAGTTGGAGCTTGGGGGAGGGGCGGTCCTTGGCTTGAAATATATATTTAGTAGTTCTTTTTATATAAAAATAGTTGAAGCCAAGGTGGTAGATGCAGTCTCCCAGAAGGGGTATGGAAATTGGGAAGAGGACCAACATTTGTCAGAGAAGATATGCTCAGGTAGAAGACAGAGCAGAAGCCATCAGAAATGCAGGTAGGGAATAAAAAATATGTGGTGTCATGGAAGTCAGTTAGAAAGCAATATCAAGGGAAAAAAACTGTTTTTAGCATTGCTGAGTGCTACTGAGAGACAAAGTTTAACAAATGCTTGAAATGTAACTGTAGGACTGGTGAGATGTGGAAAGAGAAAATGCTATATTGTTAGCCTTAGGAGAACAGGTGTAACAAACTAGTGATTCAACAATCAGACAGCAGTGAGTTGAGGAGGAAATAAACTATGTGGTGGTAACTCTGGGAAATGTAGATTAATTTTAAGAAGTGCAGGTGGAAAAGTTAACAGATAAATGAGATCATATCTAGTAGGTATTTTGGTGTCAGGACACACAGCACACACACACAGACACACACACACACACACACACACAAACTACCCTTCTCTTTGTAGAGGGAAAATAAAACAATTTTTTCAGTTGAGTAATAGTGTAAAGAAAGAAAATGATTGATAAAGCAAGATTTTAGAGAAGGTGGAGGTAAGAAGAAAATGAATTAAATTCAAAGGGCAAAAATTGATAATTTCACCTAAAAAGAAGAGGTTCCTTCATCTTCTGAAATGTGAAGAAAGGAAGTACCTGATGTTTTAGATAAGACTTCATGTAAGGGAAAAAAGAAAGACAGTAAAAAATAATAGTGTCAAATTTATTGCAAAAATAGAGATTAATGTTATTTGCTAAAAGTGAGACAGGGACTTAGTAGTTGGGAGCCATAAAGGCATAGTGAAGATCAGGGAGAGTCAGGGATGGAAATGGCATACAAAGTATAAGCAAAAGGGTGGGTGGCCCTGATGTAATACACTTAAGTTGGAGACAGTTTTAGGTGTACAAATTGGTAATGTTCATTGATTATTTTCCCCCAGCAAATTTTGACTGATTGGGTAAGTAATGGAGAAAAAAGATTTCTAAAGTTAGATTTTGCTCTTTGAATGAAGGAAAATGATAAGATTTCAGGAAAATCAAATTTGCTAATAAAAGCTTAAATGAACAATCATAGGGTACAGTAGCCTATATTGATGACAATTTTCTTTTAATATTTGCCCGTCTTCTGTTTTGAATTCTATTAACTTTATTAAATGATTAAAGGCATATTGTCTTCTTGACATCTGCAGACTTAATTATGAAATCCTTTTCAACTTCTAAAACAATCAAAATCTCTTCGTTGAATGTTACCAACATTAATAAGTAGTAACGTTTTTGTTATTTCTATTTATATTAAATTCACTATGAAATAGTATTAATGTTTTGCATTGTGCTACACATTTTGTTTTTTGCTGCAGAAGAACCTTTTCCATTTGTTAAATTAAAAGAAGACAAGTTTCAGGTCAGGCAAGTCTGGGTTTAAATGGTATTTCCTTGACTGGGAGATGTGGATGATATATTCTTTGTAGGTATATTTTGAAGACTAAATGGAATTGGACACCTGCACAAACACATATATACACATATATGTGTGTAAATATAATTTTGTATGTATTCATAGTTAGAACTTTTCTTCTTGTCAGCGTTATTCTTTTATCCTCAGCCTCACCATTGTCCTAGTTTAGGAACAAAGAACTAATTCCTAAGTGCTCTCTTGGGGGAGGAAATCTGCCACAGACTGAACATCCTTTCATGTTCTTGCTGCATAAGCCAACAATACAAAGCTCTGACTACTCTACCCAGGACATTTCTAAGGATTGTGTTTGAGAGATGAGATGGCTTGCTTCCATTAACATATGGTGAATCTCTCCAGCTCAGTAGTTCTCTTCTGTAATGCAGCTCCATATTTGCAGGCTCTGTGTGTCTCCTCTTTGGGACAAGAAGAAGGTGAGCAGGGAGTGTGGGGACCATTGTAAATGAACTTGAAGTCCTGCATATTGATTTAGCCATAAGTTCTAAAATTCTCTGCCTCTCATCCAGGTCTCTCATGTCTTCTGCTGTGATCCATGAGACAGTAATAAACTAACCAGAGTAGCTTATTTGATCTATTTGATTTTGTAAATAAAGTAAAATCCTAGACTCTGCACACTTCTTTATCGTGTCCATTGTTGTAGCCCTCTTATCTGCAGTTTACTCTACTGGCAGGGAGATATTTCCAAAGGGTAAATTGTACCTTATACTCCCTTACTCAAAATCTTTCCATTGTTCTTCATTACCTATAGGAGCTTCTTCCGTAGCTTATTTATTATGCTGTTAACTTGTGTCTCACTAGCAAATGAAAATTATATGTTTAAAAGTTTATCTATATAGGGGCACCTGGGCGGCTCAGGCATTAAGCATCTGCCTACAGCTCAGGTCATGATCCCAGGGTACTCGGATAGAGCCCCGTGTCAGGCTCCCTGCCCAGTGGGAGGCCTGCTTCTCCCTCTCCCACTCCCCCTGCTTGTGTTCCCTCTCTCACTATGTCTTTCTCTGTCAAATAATAAATAAAATCTTAAAAAAAAAGTTTATCTATATATACCTTATATCAGGTATTAGTTTATAATATCACATAATATGCATCCTTAACTGCTTGTTACATGAACTGTCAGTAATATAATAAGTACAGCTAATGGATATATTGGTATTAAAATGAGGAAGAGAAATATAAGTACACAATATTATTTAGGATCCAGTTGATGGAAAATTAAAGTAAAAATCAAACTAATACTTTTATTTCTTATCTATAAAATATAGTGTAAAATTTAAATACTATATTCTATACAGTATATATACAATAACCCTTAGTTTTACCTGGCATTTTGCTAATTTGACAATAAATATATAAAAATGGTTATTGAATGTTATTTTCAAATCATTTTCTAATGAAGTATAGCTTTAAGTAACACCTATTAATGTTTATAACTGTCATTTGATCAAACTATTTTACAATTGAATTTAGCATTCATTTCAACTAATTTGAGTTTACCTTGTTGTAATTTGAACATGATACACGAAATCATTTTCTCCAAAACATCAGGTGTACTCTCTTTTTCATTTATTTACTGTGGTTAGCATATGACTATGTGGGATTTATAGGTTATTTTCTTAACAAATTATTCCTTGTTACAACAGCATGGAATGTCAATATACTTATTTTCTTTTGGTTTCAAGCATCAGTTTTTTACATATAACTACTATTAGAGTTTTTTTCCCAAATACCATGTTTTTTTTTCTCAAATGTAATAAAACAAATACAATAAAAATAATTTATTAGAATTTTCTACTTTGCAAAATTATTTCTACTTTACAAATATTTTATTTGATAGAATTCTTGAGAGCTGGTTAAATTGAAACAATACAGATGTATTCTATTTTTTCACCAGTTAAAATTTTTTAGTTGCAGGTAAAAGACTTACACATTTTCTTGGAGCAAAAACCACATATTTTTTGGAAGATCCTCAGATTCCTCATTAATTGCATACCAGTATTAGCTTTGGGAAGAGGAGGGAACACAAGGGAAAGATAGGTTTTGGAAGGGGAGGTGATGAGCTATATCAGAACCCTAAAAGCAGCAAAAGTTAATGTATCTTTTCATTTAAGCACAGCCATAGGCCTGAATCAACCTCAGCAACACCTAGCTTTTGGAGTTCTTTGTGCAAATTCCAAGTTCCAGGATGTGAGAATCTGTGTTTCAGATTTGGAATTTGATAGCCTCACATGAATCAATCAGCAATAACTAAGAGAAAGTATAAAAGTTTTCTTCTTATAGGCTTCT
This sequence comes from Lontra canadensis, assembly GCF_010015895.1. Lineage (NCBI taxonomy): Eukaryota > Metazoa > Chordata > Mammalia > Carnivora > Mustelidae > Lontra > Lontra canadensis. The sequence goes on from NW_022631011.1 coordinate 16,131,627, forward strand.
TGGAAAAAGTTGGAGGATCCTAGGCTTACCTTGTCCCATGGATACAACTAAATAACACCCACATCAGTGTAAAAACAAAAAACAAACACAAAAACAAACAACAACAACAGAAAAACAACAACAGAAAAACTGCCCAAAGACTGGCAGAACAGACTGTTTGTAGCTAAATGTAGAGAAGAAGCCACACTGAAGATGATATAAGGACAGAGACAGGAAAACTGTGGACCTGGGGGGGTGTCCAGAGGAGGGAGGGATGTTGCAAGTGTGGAGAGGGGAGAGGAGCAGACCCCATGCCAGGCACCCCAGGGATGGGGGACCCACAATGGGAAGAGGAATCCCCATAATATTTGGCTTTGAAAATCACAGTGGCTTGGCTTCATGAGTTTTTACTGTCAGAGGGGCTTAACACCTGGAACTTTAAAAATCAGCAGGCTCTGCTCTGGGAGAAACACTAGGGCAATAGAAAATGGAGTCCCTGACTTTAGAGAGAAAGTACAACAAACAGCCCCACTGAAATACAGGACAGAGCAGCAGTTTGAAAAACACCCGGGTATGCAAGATGGTTTATTTAATAATCTTGGAGCTTGTGCTGGAGGTGCAGGGATCTTTTGGAAATTTCTTCCAAGAGCAAAGAGAGTGGCTGTCATCATTTCCCTCCCCCGCCCCCCAGCCTGGATATGCAGATACCTACAAGAACCAGGGAAGCAGGAACACTCTCCATCTAGCTTGCTAATAGCCAAGACCACCCCTCTGCTCTTCTGCAGATCCACCCCCTTTCACCTGGCCTGGCCAGGAGTTTTCCCAGGTGGCTATAGTTTCCCTCCCACAGGAGACAACTCAGACCTTGCCGTACCACTCATCCCACCCCTCACATTTTGCAGACATACCCTCCAGCACACTTTTGGCAGTTCATTCATTCAAAGTGATGTCACAAGCCTGGCAGCCTGAAAATAGCCACAGGAACCAGCATCACTCCAAAGTGACTCCTGCCCTGCGAAGAGGGTAAGACAACCACACACACCAGTACAACTGCATGTTAGCGTAGGCTTGGGGCAGACATCTCAAGGTACCGTGGAAGTCTCTAAAGGGACAACACAGGAAGAGCTCCCTGCAGTTCAGCGCTACCACACCTCTGGTAAATGCCTAGTCTGACTCAACTCAAGCCCAGGGTAGCCCCAGACTGCCCTACTAACAAGTCAGGGGCCAAACCCTACCCAAGACAGGCAGAGAGCCATTGCAAATGACTGGACTGAAGGCAAATATGGCTCAGCCACAACAGTAGGGCACACAAAGTATACATCAGAGACACCCCTGAAGCTCCATGTTCTGGTGAACAGGAGACATTGCGCTGCAGGGCACTACAGGACATCTTTAGAAGACCACCGCTTCAAGAGCAGAAGATCCAGCTTACTTTCTTAATACATAGAAACAGACACAGAGTCAAGAAAACGAAGAGACAGGATTATGTTCTAAATGAAAGAACAAAACAAAATTACAGAATTATCTGTTCTCAAACTATTCCAAAAAATAGAAGAAGAAAGAAAGCTTTCAAATTCATTCCATGATACTAGCATTACCCTGATACCAAAACCAGATAAAGACACTTTTAAAAAAGAGAACTACAGGTCAATATCTCTGATGAACATAGATGCAAAACTTCTTAACAAAATTTTAGCAAACAGAATCCAACAATACATTGGAAAAAAATTCATCCCATCTTTTCTTTTTCATAAGTCTGGCTAGGGGTTTATCAATTTCATGAATTCTTTCAAACACCAGCACCTGGTTTCATTGATTTTCTATTCTGTTTTTTTGTTTGTTTCTGTATCATTTATTTCTGCTGGCATCTTTATTGTTTCTCTTCTTCTGATGATTTTAGGCTTCATTTGTTATTCTTTTCCTAGCTCCTTTAAATGTAAGGGTAGGTTGTGTATTCGAGATTTTTCTTGCTTCTTGAGGTAGGCCTGCATTGCTATATACTTCCCTTTTATGATTGCTTTTGCTGCATCCCAAAAGTTTTGGACCATCTTGTTTTCATTTTCATTTGTTTCCATATACATATTTTTAAAATATTTGTTTATTTTAGTGAGAGAGAGCAAGTGAGCAGTGGTGGGGCAGAGAGAGAGGGAGAGAAAGAGAATCCCAAGCAGACTGCAATGATCATGGAGCCTGAAGAGGGGCTTAGTCTTGACCCTGAGATCATGACCTGAACTAAAACCAAAAGTCAGATGCTTAATTGACTGCACCACCCAGGTGTCCCTTCATGTATTTTTTATTTCTTTTTTTTAATTTCCTGGTTCACCCATTCATGTTTTAATAGGATGTTCTTTAACCTTCGCAAATTTTTTTTTCTTATGTTTGACTTCAAGTTTCATAGTATTGTGGTCAGAAAATATGCATGGTATGATGTAAATCTTTTTATGCTTGTTGAAGACTTTAAGTCATTATTTTATAAGAATGAATTGCTGGCCAAAACATGATGTAATGTCACTAAAGTTATTTTTCCCCAGAGAGCAAGTTTCCTTTCTCTATGGTGCCATGACCAGGAATGGGGTTGGTTGCTGTTACAAGAGACTTCAGAATGAAGGACTTCATTAGGGGATGTCTGTGCTTCCAAGACAATGGATGACCCCCAGTCTTACACCATTACCGCTTTAGATACGACCACAGTAAACAACACACTGTCATACTGTGTTATAGAATGAGGTGGACAACTAATATTTACAGAGTGGTCATTCTGCCTAACATTATGCAGAATATATTTTTCAGTAAGGTACTTCTGGTGAGCATTTTTATGGATTTGGATATTTTCATGTGTTGGGTCTATTTTGAAATATGCATCATTATCTTTTCTCTGATACACTTTTAACAATCCTCAATCTTGCTTTTCCTTTATATCTAGCCAGCCCTTTAGCAACTGACAAAGAAAAGTAACAATTAGGTTTTTTGCATATTCTATTTCATAGCCACTCTTCCTAGGTTGACTACCATGCAGAGACATTTATAAATTGGTTTTGATAAATATATATCTCCTTCCTTAATTGAGATATAATTTATATTATAATATATAATACTATATAAGTTTGGTCAAATAAAAATAACATGCTTCCCAGGATAACATAGGTAAAAGTTAATAACAGTATGGGCCTGCTTTGGAAAATTCTGTGCATGCCAGTTTTGACTGATAAAATATTATTTTTGTCTTAATGTGTCTTTTATGTTTGCCTCTCAGAAACATTCTCTTATTTCTCTGCCTTACTCTATTATGCTGGAGATGACAACCGTGGGCTCCACTTCTTGGACTATATACACTTTGTTTTCCTTTTAGATTTGGCCAATGGAAGACATTGGGAGGAAGTCAGAGGACAGTGAAAAGAAGTGAGGCATTTTATAATCTTCTTTCTTTATCTATGGCAATACAATGCTTCCAGTTACTGCATTGCACTAGAGTTATCTCTCCTGTTTGGAAGTCTTTTCCATGGCACCATCTTTCAACTGGGTTCTTGTAACTATTGTCTTTCCTTTGCCACTTCAAACCTAGGGCTTCTAAAGGCTCCCTGCCATTGCATCTCACTGCCTCTTATTAGTTTATTTATTCCTGACCACACCTATGTAAATATTTTCTATGTTAAATTATCTTTGCCACCCCATTAAATCTGCTGTATCATTTTTTTGAGTATGCATTCTGTTTTATGCTAATATATTAGTCAATATAAAAGTCAATATATTGACTAATATAATTAGCTACATGTTATATATATATATATAGGTAAGCTAATTATATATAATATCTATAATTATATATCATTGTAATATATTGACTAATATAATAGCTCTGCCAACATTCATAACTGAGCATCTAGCTTGTGCAGAGAAGTCACCCCAAAAGTTAGCTATCACACTGTAATCTTTGATCAGAAGAATTAGCATTGGAAAAACCATGTGATATTCCAAATATTTATAATGTACTTCAACTATTTCTTTACTAACATTTCTTTAATACTGTTATAGTTTATTGACTGTTGTATTAACAAGAGTGACAAACCATTAACATAGTATAGTTGAGTCCTTATCACTTGTCATTCTTCATTATTATGTGGTGTTTTCCTATCAGCTGTAAGAACAAGTCTCCCTTACATAAACATAGTGCACATATGGCAGTGCTAATAAATGAGCAATTGCAGCATACTAAGCCATTAGGAATACATTTACTTGGTTCCAAACATGTGTTCTGTATAATGACATTGGCATATACTATCAACTTAGTAGAAATCCTGCCAAATTTTAAGCAATATGGAAGAGTAGCATAATTATGATAAAAAGAATAGTAAAGATGGCCAGAATACTAGTACTGGTACTAAGAAGTAGGAGAATGAAGTGAGGGAGGAGACAGAGGAGTGAAAGGATAAAAAGAAAACATACCTAGCAATCTGAAGACTAACAAAGCTCCGACCATGTGCAAAGTACCCTGCATTCTTCATCTTATTTAGTAATCACAACAAAGCTAAGATTTACACACAGTTATTATGGTCATAACATGAAGATACTAAGGATCAGAGGAAAATGGGAAAAAAATAAGGTGAAAAAACTCAAGGATAGAGGGTTTGGACTATTTATTACCTAGCCTATTAACATTGGAGCTACAGCCTTGCACTATCACAAATATTGGAGCACTTATTCACTTGTCATTTCATCCCTTTCAAATTCAGATATTCTAGTGTATATCATCTTCTCTATTTTAACTACTTTTGCTAATTTACCAACTGGACTGCAATAAGATACAACACCTATTGACCCTAATAAGTTTTCACTGTCTATGTATTTGTGTATCACTTCCTAACTCAGCCAGTTAGATTGTACATTTTATAGTTCATAATTATAATCACTGCCATGCTTATATCCTCAATTCATTTTTATAATAGATAAACTATGCAGCTTTTTTATAAGGATTCTGGATTTAATTTTGGATCCCCCGATATCTTGAAATGTATTTTTTTAGAATAAATTTGGTGAAAGTAAAGTGAATCCAGGAAGATAGCTCTGAACTATAGTTTAGGCAGAGAAAATTTATGGAATGATATCAATTCCTTGATCAAAGCCTGGAAGAAATCAGAAAGATGGGGTAAATAGGAGAAGGCTTGGGATTCTGCATTTTTGAGAAGCTTCCAGGTAATGACACTGCTGCTTGGAGGACCACAATGTGGATAAGGAAAGACTGTGTATTTTGGGGAAGCTGGGGTTGTCTTTGAAAGGAAAGACAAAAATAGGTCAGTTTGTTGGCGAGGTTACAAACGGAAGGGAGTTTCTATTGTTGTTAAGATGAAAAAGGCATTAGCACACTGGTACATTGGTAGGAAGGAATTGGTGGTGAGAGAAAATAGAAGATAAAAAAGAAGAGGATAGTAAGATTATAGGTGGTTCAGGGCCTTCAACCAGAAGAAATACAGAGCAAAAGTGGAGAGACAGGTCCCGGAGTTTAAGAAGGGGCCAACATCTCCTCTGAGACCTTTCTGAAAGTTGGAAGTAGTTCCCCTATATGTTTTTTGCTGACTTAATTTCTGATGGATCTTCGAGGAACTATCCTTTAAAAAAGTTCATTTTCCCCCTTACTCCTCTTTCAGTGCCTTTTATTCAAATCTGTTCTAAATCTATCTGCTGGTTGTATTTTTGTTTTGTTTTGTTTGTTTATTAAGCTGCCATTGGATATTCATTCTTTGATTTCTTTCTCTGCTTCAACTCTTCTCAAAGAAGTCATTCTCACCTCTTGCATTGGTTGCAGCAAATTGTGCTTCCTTCAAAAAGGCCAATTTCTCTCCTTTGTTTATTAACCTGAAAAAACAAAGAAACAATAACTAAACTATACACTAAATGCGGGTTACCTCCTAATGGCTCCTTACTCCAGAACTCTGCATAAAAAAAGAATTTCAGTGTGGCTCTACAAGACATAAAACCAGCTGACTTATCTTCATGTTAGCCCATGACTCCTAAACTTACAGTGGACCATTGGTTCTGATTGGCTACTCTACACTTCTCTTGTTAATTTATAGTTCCATTCTCTTGTGTCCTCCTTTCATAATCTTCCTATATTCCTTCACCAAAGTCCTCTCATCTTACTTCATTAATAAAATAATGCAATTTAGAAAATACTATAATAGTTTCATTTTAACCCATAGCTATTTATTCATGTTTATGTTTATAAAAGATAAATTATGCTTTTTTTCCACTAAAGCCAAACCCGTCACTTGGATCCCAACACCTTTAACTACCCAAGATATCACTCTTTAAATTTTATTCTGCTCCATACATGTCATCAATTTTTTTAAAAGATTTTATTTGACAGACAGAGATCATAAGCAGGCAGAGAGGCAGACAGAGAGAGAGGAAGGGAAGCAGGCCCCCTGCTGAGTAGAGAGCCAGACCCTGGATCATGACCTGAGTTGAAGGCAGAGGCTTTAACCCACTAAGCCACCCAGGTGCCCCACATCATCAATTTTTAAGCAACCTTTTGAGTTATAATTTTGTATGATAGAATGCATCAACTGTAACTGTACAGCTATATGCTTTGGAACATAGGTATATGCTTTGGAACCATCACCATAATGAAGAAATGGAATAATTCTATCATCCCAAAAATGTTTCCCCATATTCCTCTATAAGTAAATCCCCCCAATTCCGGTGTTAGAATATCGCTGATGTGCTTTTTGTTACCATGGATTACTTTTGCTGGCTCTTGAATTTCCAAAAATAAAACATAAAGTATGCATTCTGTTTATTCATGGCTTCATTCTTTTTCAGTTATGTTTTTCAGTTACATCTGTGTTTTGTTGATCTATAGTTCATGTCACATCAGTGATTTAATGAACTTCATTGTATGGCCATTTCAAGATTTGATTGCCCATTTATATGTTGACAGACACTTGCATTGTTTACTTTTGGCTATCATGAATGAAGTTTCTATGGGAGTTCTTGTACATGTCTTCCGGTTATATGTTTTTATGCTTCTTAGATGGATACTAAGGAAAGGATATTTAGGGTTATATAGTATGTGCATTTGTGACTTCATAAGAAATCACCAAATTGTATTCTAAATTGAGTGTGACATTTTACATTCCTACTAGTAGTGTGTGAAGATTCCTGTTGCTTCACAACCACGCTAAAACTTGTTATTGTCAGTCTTTTCAAATTGTAGTCAATCTAGTTGATGTATAATGCTGTTTCATTGTGGTTTCAATTTGCATTTTCCTGCTATTGATGTTGAGTATCTTTTTTATGTGCTTATTGGTCACTTGCACACCTTCTTTCATGAAGTTCTTTTCAGATATTTTGGCTGCTTTTAAGAATTGTCTTCTTTAGATTGAGTTGTAAGATTTCTTTCTGTTTTTAAGATACAAGGCCTTTTTACATATATATTTTTTCTTCCATTGTCTTGTGTGCCTTTTCATTTTCTTAATGGTGCCATTTGAAGAGCACTTTTAGTTTCAATGAAATCCAATTTACCTGTTTTTATTTTTTTCTTTTATATGTCTTTTTTTTTTTTTTTGGTGGGGGTTTTTTTTCCTAAGAAATTTTCACTTACCCTCAAACTACAAAGACTTTTCCTCTGTAAAGTTTTCCTTTATTTAAATTATCTATGGCTTTAGCCTTTATTCATGATTTATGTGTAGGTCTCTATTCAGTGAGAGTTATTTTTATATACAGTGTGAGATAAGAGATAATGTTAAATTTTTATATGAATATTCAGTTCAGACAGTATTATTTCTTGAAAAACAATTTCTCCCTGATGTTGGTGCTTTTTTCAAAATTAATTAAAAATATGTGCCTTTGGGGAAACTTGGGTGGCTCAATCCCTTAAGAGCTGTCTTTGGCTCAGGTAGTGGTCCCAGGGTTCTGGGATTGAGCCCTGCGATGATGGGCTCCTTTCTTGGTGGGGAGTCTGCTTCTTCTCTGCCTGCCACTCCCCCTCTTTGTGCTCACTCTCTCTTTTTCTCTCTCTCTCTGCCTCTCTCTCTGACAAATAAATAGATAAAATCTTAAAAAAAAAATGTGTGCCTGACTCTATTTCTGTGTTCTTTATTCTATATTATTGATCTCTATGCCTATCCTAACACAGCTACCACATTCACTTGATTAATGTAGCTGTATAGCATGTCTTCACTTCAGGTTGTAGAAATCCTCTAACATTATTCTTTGTCTTAAAAATTGTTTTGGGAATTGAAGTGCTTTGCACAAGGTACCACATTGATTTCTGCAAAAATACCCCCTGGTAATTTGAATGAATCTTGTTAAATCCATAGAAAAATTTTAGTAGAATTAACATCTTAATATAGAACTTTCCATTCCATGAAATTTATATATTTGTCTATTTATTTATTTCTTAAATAGCTGTCAGTGACATTTTGTCTTCCCCCACCCCATCTCCCCACCTCTTTGCACTCCTCTGGCAATGCCCAGTTTGTTCTCTATATTTTGGGGTCTGTTTCTGCTTTTTTTTGTTGTCATTTGCTTGTGACTTTGTCATTTTTTAATAAAGTAGTCATAACTGTCTTTTATATATTGAACTTCAGTATTTCAAGTTTGTCAAGATATTGCCTTTGGTACCTTAAATATTTATTTTCAGTTATCTGTTGCTAGTTTACAGTAATATAATTGGACTTTTTTATACATTGACTTTATACAAAATGAACTAGATGAAGGTATTTATGAGTTCTAGGATCTTAGGATTTCTATGCATATTTTATGTCACCTGTCAGTAATGAAAGTCTTATTTTCTCCTTTCAAATCTTTTAGTCCTTAATTTTCTTGCTTTATTTCTCTGGCTATGCCCTTCAGTATAATAGAAAAGGAAAGTGGTGTGAGCAGACGTTCTTGGCTTGTTAACTGCTCTTATAGATAACACATTCAGGCCTTCAGCATTATATATAATGAAGGCTATCAATTATTCATAGTTGCCCTTTATCAGGTCAGGGAAGTTCCCTTTCATTTTCAGTTTGCTGAAAAAGTTTTATTTTCTGTTTGTTTGATGGTTTTGTTCTGTCCTGTTTTCAAATTATGCATGGGTGATACATTTCTTCAATCATACATTTAGATCATACGTATTTTCTTTTGTTTTGAGAGATAGTGTATTACATCAATTGGCTTTTGAATGTTAAACCAACCTATGTGCTTTTATTAAGTACTTGTTGTTATGATGCATTAGCATTCTTGTGTATCATTCAATTTAATTTGCTAATATTTTGTTAAGAACTGTAATATCTACATTAATTAGGGTCGTCATAGTTTTTATTTTCCCCCAGAGAGCAAACTGTTAAAACATATCCAGGATACTATTGACTTTTTAATTGTATGATCAAAGCTTCCAAATATGTACAGATATGCATATTTATACATTGATATGTTTATACATAAATTTTAAATTCTTATGCTTGTAACCTGTGTCCTCTTAATTGAAAGGACATTTAAAACGTTTATTTTTGATAACTGTAATTGGACATTCTTCTCTTATACAGTCTTACACTTTTAGCCTTTTGCTTGGGAGTTCTGAAGATGTATATTAACATAACTAGTGATAAGTTTGAAGTAAGTCTCTTGCTATTTTTTTCTAAATGGACCATGTATGTTTGTTCATGTTTTTTTTTTTTTCCCCTCATTTTTTCTCATTTCCTGGCTTATATGGATTGTGTATTTTTTAGTATTCCATTTTAGGCTTCCATTTCTTTTGACAAAAGTGAATGATTCTTTAGTGAATTATTAATATTTTTAAGTAGTCAAATATACTTCCATATAATTTGGCAGATTACTCTCAAAATTTAAAAAAAATTATCTCATTTTTGTTGTTTCATCTTTGATATTTCCAATATTGTGTGCTTGTATTGCTTATATTATCTCTCATTTTCATAATTTGTTTTACTTTTCTCTTAAAATTTAGCTTAGATGAATTCAAAAAACTAATTCAATTTTGCTCTTGTCCTTATTATTGTTTCCTTCTACTCTTCTTATTGTTGTTATTTTTCTAAGTTCTTTATTTGAATTGATTATACAGGTTAATTCATTGTGTTCAAGATGTGAAACTCATAACCATGAACACTTATATTACTAAAAATAACACCAAAAGTACATAAGTGCATATGGGACTTTGGAAAAATTTTTAATTAATGATCGATAGCCAGGAATATGAAGGAAACATGCTAAATGTCCTCTGGGAACCTACTAGTGCTTATTTCATTTAACAAGAGAATGACTGCTAAAAAGTTACAGGCACAACAGATGTATGAATACTAAAGTGAGTGAGTGTAACAATGATATGCATTCATTGTGACTAACTTCAATGTCCATTTCTACAAAATGAGGATGATACAGTCTTGATTTATTGTGATGAGGATAGAATGATAAATAATCCTAGTTGTAGTGGTAGTAGTAGTAGTAGTCTTCACAGTAATTTTATATTACATACAATGTTCTAGACACAGTCTTAAAGTTTTTATAATCCATATGCTTGATTCCAGTAAATATTTCTTTCTTGCAGTTTAAAGATTTCATAAATTGAATGATTATGCTACACAATTTAACTATAAAATAGTTATTGACAGAGTTTTATTTTTTATTGGCAGGGTTTTATCTGAGATTCGTCAATTTAAGGCCCAGGCAAAACATGAATAAACATCTAAGTTATTTCAAAGAGTACTACTAATGTACTTAAATATCCCAAATAAGGTGAAATTAGAATGAGAACATACATCCCCTGTTTCTCAGCAGGTTATCCTTGTTTTTCTTTGTCATTATGCTTAATTAGAGCTTTAAAGATATGTTTCTTGAAAAAATTATATTTCTGTCAACTGTTGTCATTCAGTTTCCAATTCCATGTCACTCTCGAGTAATAGAGTACTTGACAATCTTCTGACAGAAACCCAACTGTCAGCTATGCTGATTGCTACTGCTTTCCTTCAACCTAATTAAAGATTTATTATTTTCATTGGACCAAATATAATATTTTCTGTTTCAGTCAACTTTGGCCCTTAGGTGCCCAATATAATAATGCTATAATTTTTCTCTGGTCTCATCCATTTTTTTCTTCCACATGCTTGACACAGAATATCTTTGTTGTTGTTGTTTTTCTATGAAGGCAAACTTAATTCTAAATACCAAGAATCTTTAAGGGGCTTTCTATAATTTATATCACACGGTATATATATGGCATTGTATACACAAAAAGAGTAGTCATTTTTTTAATATAACAGAACACACAAAAGTGGGCTAACTATAATTTTAATAATGAGTCTCTGCCTTAACTTTCAGATACATAACTTTTAAGTTCAGAAATGAATATAAATGTGTACTGTTAACAAAAAAAGTGAGATATACAGAATCACTAACTACCAATTTTTTGCTTTGCTGTACACCAGCATATGCATATGCAAGTATGATATTTGTATTCATTTTTTGTTGTTGTTGTTTCTGTGACAGTGGTTCTTGGTTATTTTGTCTCTATTGTACATGAGATGATCAAGCCAAATTAGAAAGTGTTTACTGATTTTTATTAGAATTCTGGAGTTGTTTTTATTGAGGGGGGATAGATAACTTTAACAATCTTTCTAAGAATTAGAGATACACTTACTTGGGATTATACCAAAAAGATACAATTTCTCATTCTAACCTTATTCTTCTTAGTTAGTATTGCCATAAAGATATAATTGCCCTAAAATTTTTAAGTAGAAGAAAAATCTCATTTATAGAGAATTGCTAATACCATAGGTATCTGCAATTCCTTTATAAGAAGTTCCAAAGCTTAATGATTTTGAAGAAAACTTGAAATATATTAAATTTAGCAATACATCACACATTTATTTTAGAATAATTGGTCTATGGATGGAAAGGAAAGTTTCTAGTAGCACCCTAGAAACAAATTTATGTGCATGGATACACACATATGTACACACACACATACATACCATTCTGTAAATGCCCAAATCCCAGAAATTCTTAGATACATCGTTAATGATAATGAGACTGTTCTCTTTCTGAGTTGTTTATTACAAATAATTTCAGTGGGAGAGTGATTGACCTTTACTCACCATTATGCACAGGAGGAAAATAAGAAGGCAGAGGAGGAGGAGGAGAAAAAGAAGGAAGAGATGGAGGAAAAGAAGCTATGTAAATACATTCCTGAGTCAGTATTTGGAATGAAGCTATATAAATACATTCCTGAGTCAGTATTTTGAAAGAATAGTGTATGTCCTTGGTGACTTTGATCACATTTGTTTCTACTAATATAATAGGGTATGCACCTAGTCTGTTTCCTTCTAAACATTGCAAAATAGAGGGTGCTGAAGCGTCCCAATCTGAAACAGCTTCCGTTCAAACTACACTTTTTTTCAGAAACAAATTAAATCTCAGTCCCAAACAGCCTTTCTATTGCCATCAGAAGGTATCTACATTTATAAATTGTGTTTTTAACTTGAAAGAAATACTCAGGGTGAAGCTCAGCTGTACTTACTCACCAATAGCATTGGTGGGAGTAAACACAATTTACATTCATTATGCTAACCTGATGAAGGAAGTGGTTTCACACAACCGTGAAAGATGCAGTAAACCAGAGCTAATCACTAATAGAAAAGTCAGCCATATACAGTTAGCACCCTATGTATTATTTAAGAAGGTGCTGGCTTTATCTGCATGATGTGACAATACTGATTAGAATTCTCTAAAGCTACAAAAATGATTGAGAATCTGCAAAAACCTCTTGGGAAAATTCATGAAAATTATATGTATGTATATACTTATATATTTATGCATGTAATTTCTGGGAAATACTATGTATTAATAATAACTACAAATTAAACATAATAATGACACCTTAGCGGAAAAAAGTTTAAATGGTGTCATAAAATTTCTTATATGTAAAATATTTAAAATATAAACTAGAGAAGACTGTTGGATAATTTTATAACGGTATATGCAGTTATTTACTTCTAGTTATGTCTTCTAGGTGACCAGTTCAGATTTGAGTTTCATCTTAACCTATTTTACTGCCATACATCTGGAAGATGGTTGTTGCTTAAGAATGAAATGGAGTATTCCTATCTGACTCCTACAAATGTAAAGACTTTCCCTAGTTTTTCTAGTTTTCTTACCTATCTAGGATGTATAAAGTAAAAATCTTCCAGTATACCCTAAGCTAAAATTTTCTAAAGGTGGAGGATGTGTTGTCACATGTGTAATTTAAAGTGTAATACATATCTCGAAATATGGGAAACTATCTTGTTCATGTTTGTCATCAGTATGGTTAAAACAATCCTCCCATGAGTTAAGTTAAATACATGTTAACAGGAGAAAATATATATTTTTTACAGATCTATATATTTACTTGACACAGAAAGACACAGCGAGAGAGGGAACACAAGCAGTAAGAGTGGGAGAGGGAGAAGCAGGCTTGTCGCTGAGCAGAGAGCCTGATGCTGGGCTTGATCCCAGGACCTGGGATCATGACCTGAGCCAAAGGCAGACACTTAACCAACTGAGCCACCCAGGTGTCCCAGGGGAAAATATAATTAACTGAGCATGATGTCTTGCTTAAAAGTCAAGAAGTTGTTGAATCTTGGCAACGATCACCTGTAATATGAAATTTTTATTCAACTTGACAGGCCCCAAAATAATATTTATAATTTTCCTTCCTTATTATAATCAAGCACTAATGAATATAACTACTACTAACCAAAACATTACTTCATCCATTTTTAGTAATATGTGCAATTGTCACTTGTCTTAAACTATAGACCTGTGCTAATAAAAATCTGTGTAGTCACTACCAAAAATAAAGTTAGAAGTATATGGAATTATTATATTACTAACATTTGCAGAATAGGTCCATTTACAACACTATTTCATTTAATACTCATAGGAGATACTTGCATTATTTTCTCTGTTTTATGAAGAAATTAACTTTAGGTGGGGATAAATGTGATCTGAAGTACATATGTATGAAGGTGGAGTTTTAAAAAATGTGTTATCATCCAGAAGGTTACTGATGAATGTTAACTCAGGTAAAATGGTATTTTGGGATATTATGAGATAATTAAATTGAGTAGCAGTAATCAATGGTTGGAAAAGAGTAGTGACACATCTTAGTATGACAGGTCAAGAGAAGCACTGATTGTCTATTCTAATATTTTTATAAATTGCATGTTCACTTGCTTCTGACTTCTACTTTTTTCCTTGACTCCACTGGTGTCATAAAACTGCTCTGCTATTAGCACAGTGCTTTCAGGAGGCCACCTATAGATTGACAATGTACATTGATTTTATATAGATCAATACATAGATACATTATGTATTGATATACATGTATACATATATATCAATCATATGGATCTTACTATTTGTGGATTTGCCAGTCGTAGAGAATACATCTTCCTGAAGATCTTGGGTTCTTCACATCATTCCTAATTTTGTATATATAGGTAGATTATGTCCTTGTTTTGATTCTTTGGGGACAAGGTTTCCTACTTCATAAAAGTCTATTGTTTTATTATTTATTGCATCAAGTATTGTTTTAATTGATGGGATGTCAAATGTATTAATGATAGATTCTATGAACCTATATAAAACTCAGTCTAAAATTAAGAAAGGTAAAAATTTACCTTGGAAGCCTCCTGTCTCAAATTTCTGATATTTTAAAATGACCACGCTGATTGCAATTCCAGCTATTTACTCTATACCATATATTTGCATATACATTGTCTTGTATTGTTCCTAATATAGATATGTGACTTTATAAATATTCCTTCTTCATGCCTAAGGTGTGTATGTATGTGTATACATATATGTCTGTGTGGGCACACACATACATATATATATGAAGAATCTGAAAGGCTAAGAGACCTTTTGTGTGACAAAGATTTTGTGTAACAGAGAAAGATTTAGTCCTGTCATTCCTGTCTTAAACTTAGTAAACTTTCTATGAATATTTTACTTTATTTAATATTTATTTGTTCTTTGTAGATATCAAATAGGAGTTCAATATATGTTGAAAACAGAACTTACATTAAAAGCCTCACAGAATGGTTAAAATTAACAAGTCAGGAAATGACAGATGCTGGCGAGGATGTGGAGAAAGGGGAACCCTCCTACACTGTTGGTGGGAATGCAAGCTGGTGCAACCACTCTGGAAAACAGCATGGAGGTTCCTCAAAATGTTGAAAATAGAGCTACCCTATGACCCAGCAATTGCACTACTGGGTATTTACCCTATAGATACAAATGTAGTGATCCGAAGGGGCACATGCACCCAAATGTTTATAGCAGCAATATCTACAATAGCCAAACTATGGAAAGAACCTAGATGTTCATCAACAGATGAATGGATAAAGAAGATGTGGTATATATACACAATGGAATACTATGCAGCCATCAAAAGAAATGAAATCTTGCCATTTGCGACGACGTGGATGGAACTAGAGGGTATCATGCTTAGTGAAATAAGTCAATCGGAGAAAGACAACTATCATATGACCTCCCTGACATGAGGAAGTTGAGATACAACACGGGGGGTTAAGGGGGTAGGAGAAGAATAAATGAAACAAGATGGGATTGGGAGGGAGACAAACCATAAGTGACTCGTAATCTCACAAAACAAACTGAGGGTTGCTGGGAGGGGGGTTGGGAGAGGGGGGGTGGGGTTATGGACATTGGGTAGGGTATGTGCTATGGTGAGTGCTGTGAAGTGTGTAAACCTGGAGATTCACAGACCTTACCCCTGGGGATAAAAATACATTATATGTTTATAAAAAATAAAAAATAAATTAAAAAAAAAAGCCTCACTTTTCATATATATATATATGACAATGGCCTTTGATTTTTCAAAGCATTGTCTTGACTATAATTTGAGGAGTTGTAGTTATCAGAGTGAAACTAACCTTCATGGGAATTTCTGGATCATGAAATACAGGGTGAACTTTGGAATATCATTTGATCATAAATTTAATATAGAATAATATTTATGAATCATACATATTTTATTTCCTGCAACTATTTGCATTTTATTTAATTATTCAGATTCTTTAAACTTAACATACATATTGCTTTATGAATATATAAAATTTATTGTTAGAATATAAATATACATTTCTTCATGTTTACTTTATGTATATATTTTGTTCCTTTTTTGTTTGGCTCTCTAATTCCTCTGACTTCTCTGCAGTTAACTTCTTTGACTCTTTTCATTCACAACCTACATGAACATCTTACAACTGAATTTCTATATATTTTCATGTATTTTTAAGCTATTTGAGTTACTTTCCCATTGTATTAAAATCCCCATGCATTCACAAATAAAATCTGCTTCTTATTAAGTATGAGCCTTTCAGTATGTCCTGGATTTTGTTTCATAAATTTATTTGCTATATACTTTTTTTTGTGAATAGCAGTGAGTATTTATACCTGTATTAGTAAGTAGGGTAGATAGATAGAATTACAGATAGACAAATCTTTCTTTATTAAATACTAGCAGGTTTGGTAGTAAAACTTTAGTTTCCAGGGTGCCTGGATGGCTCAGTCATTAAGCTGCCTTCAGCTCAGGTCATGATCCCAGAGTCCTAGGATCCAGCCCTGCATCAGGCTTACTGCTCAGTAGGAAGCCTGCTTCTCCCTCTCCCACTCCCCCTGCTTGTGCTCCCTCTCTCGCAGTCTCTCTCTCTGTTAAATAAATAAATAAAAATCTAAAACAAAACAAAACAAAAACAAACAAAAAAACCTTAACTGGTTTCCTTAAATTCATGAATTTAACCTTTTTTTCCCCCATAGCCTTAATTTTTAATTTTTTTTAGCCTTTTAATTTAAATAACTATTGCAAACAACTGGAATTATTTAAAGTAGATAAAACTCAGCTGTGGCCCTTTTTTTTTTTAAGGAATGAAATTAGGACAAGTTGTATACTAGAAATTAATATAACATTGTGTGTCAAATACATTGAAAAAAAAAAAGTCATCTTGTGGTTTAATAATCCTCATTTTTTTGCCTTTCTAATACTAAATTTGAGTTTTTGTACTTTTTTATTCCAGTGGTAAGATATTTTTTTCATGTAATATTTTTATTAGAATAGTCAAGTTAAATTTTATACTTTTTGTGATAATTAGTTCTTTGCCCAGCGATTTTAAACATCTTTTTTCTAATTCCCAATCACATGGATTTTTGTTGATGTTGCTATTGATTTCTAACTTAATTGCATTTTGATGAGAAATTTGGTTTATATGAAACCAAGGGCATATAAATTAGATAAATTATATTGTCTAATGTGAAGAGAGTTTTCAGAAATGTTCTTTTTTAAAATAAATGTTCTATTTGTGCTTGAGAAGTCTGTTGTCCAATTCTTAAATATTATATTCCAAAGGTACCCAAAATTTTCCTGACAAATTGAGCATATAAATTGCTCAATTCAAATTTTGTTTCTAATGTCACTTTTATTTATTTGGTCCATTTATTTCTAAAAATTGTGCTCAAATATTCTAGTATGCTCTTAGATTAGCCAATTCCTACTATAATTGTATTTGCAAAGTCCTACCTATTTTATGTATCGTTAAGTTAAGTTATTTGGCATTTTGGATGTTTAATATCTTTCACCAGCTTATTTTTTTCCATTTTTTAACTTTTCACCTTCCTGCAATTTAATGTTTTAGAAATTGTCCTTGTAAATAACACATTTAAATTTTGTTTTGTTTTCTAAGGTAGTTTTGTGAATTTAATCCACTTATATTTTTTCATAATACTGACATCTGCCTTGATATTCTTTTACCATGCATTTACTTTTTCTTTTTATTTATGTTTAAATTTGGTTGCTGTTACCCACTGCCATCTTTTTAAACTTCTTTTGCAAGGATTAAATTTCTTTTTAATTTTTTTTGCCATTTTTTTCAAAAAGATTTTCATGCAAGTTTTGTACTCTATAATAGTCTTGTCTGATTAATTTTAACAAAGGCTAATTTATGCTTTTCTAATCAGTTACTTGATATACTTTTGAACCATATTACCTATCTACATTATATGCTATTTTGAGTGACTGTTGTCTATCTTGTTTCCTTCTTTGTGTTAGCCATTTTTATATTATTGTTGTATATAATCATTGTGTTGATATATGCACTTTTACTGGAAATACTTACCAATAGTGTTGCTCACCATTTCTTTCTTTTTACATCTTCTGGTAGGGATCATTCTTTTCTGTAGATTAAGCATCTTTTATCATTTCCCTTAGGTAAGATTTGTTGATGAAAACTTTTCAAGATTTGTCTAAAAAATATCTTTATTTTATTCTATAACTTGAAAAATAAATTCAGTTTTATATATAGAATTCTAAATGCCTGTTCTTTTCTCTCTACATATTAAAGATAATATTGCATCGTTTTCTCATTCTAACTGTTTTTCTTTTCTTTTTTAAGATTTTATTTATTTGACAGACAGAGATCACAAGTAGGCAGAGAGGCAGGTGGTGGGGTGGGGGAGCAGGCTCCCCACCAAGCAGAGAGCCTGATGTGGGGCTCAATACCAGGACCCCAGGACCATGACCTGAGCTGAAGGCAGAGACTTAATCCACTGAGCCACCCAAGCACCCCTCATTCTAATTGTTTTCATTGAGTGTTAGGTATCAGTCTGTTATTGTTCTCATGTCCCATAATCTGAGACTTCTTGCAGGTTGCTTTCAAGATCTGTCTTGCCTTATCTTTAATTAATTAATCAATGAATTAATTTGCATATAGTTTTACTATTATGCCTCTAAGGTTAAATCTATTTTTATTCTCCAACTTTGGATTTGCTAGGTTTCCTTGATCTAAGAATTGGTGTCTTTAATCAAACAGAAAATCCTTGGTCTTGCCTCTTTGAAAATTCCACCTTCCTTTTTATTGTACTATACCCAGCCTTATGCACCTGTGGCCCAATTCTTAACATCTATCAACTTCAACTTTCCCAACTATAAAATAGGGATTATGGTAGGGCACCTGGGTGGTTCATTCAGTTAAGTATCTGCTTCAGTCCAGATCATAATCTCAGGGTTCTGGGATCAAGCCCCACATTGGGCCCACTGCTCAGCAGGGAGTCTGCTTATCCCTCTCCCTCTTCCTCTTCCCCCACTCATGTGTTCACTCTCTCTGTCTCTCTCTCTCTCTCTCTCTCAAATAAATAAGTAAATAAATAAAATCTTTAAAAAAAAATAGAATAGTGATTATGGTACTCACCTTAACTATTCCTTATAAGGATTAATTATGTTGTTTTTAAAGCACAGTGCCTAGTACATATTAGCAGCTTCCATAAGTACTTATAGAAAAAAATATTTATTAGGAAATGTTGGGGTGCCTGGGTGGCTCAGTGAGTTAAGCCTCTGTCTTCAGCCCAGGTCATGATCTCAGGATCCTGGGATCCAGCCCTGCATCTGGCTCTCTGCTCAGTGGGGAGCCTGCTTCCCCTCCTCTCTCTGCTTGTTGCTCTGCCTACCTGTGATCTCTCCCTCTCTGTCAAATAAATAAATATAATCTTAAAAAAAAAAAAAAGAAAATGTTTAACAAGGCAGAATTGGGTTAATTCATAAACTACTGTGTATTTTCTATTTATGTGGCTTAATGAAGGCTGAATTTAATTTGATTGGATACTAAAAATACATAATGTGCTTAGAACACATGATTAACTTAGAAATGTTAAACCTCAGGATTGAATGGCTTATCATATAGAATATTACTTATGGCCTCAAAACAAACAAACAAAAAACATAAATTAGTAGTCTGTTATCACAAAATAGCCTATGTTTGAGACTTGGCAGTGCTTTGTCAAAAGAAGAGTCAATGGAAATGAAATCAGTAACAATATTAAGTGGTTTGTTCACTTAAAGTTTTTGGATTGTGAAATTTAAGAAATAGTTTATATTTTTAATGTTATAAGTTCATTTTTTTCCTTAATAAACTCTTGTTTACATACTCCAAGTACTTTCTCCCTTTTGAATGGTTTCTTTGGCTAACCTAAGAATTTACTTCTTTTTATCATATATTGGCTAACCATTTGATATTTAAAAAATTTTTAAGGTTAACTTGAGAAATTTGGTATGATGGAACTTCCAAAGGAAGTTTCCTGAGAGAAATATTATAAACAATTTTGATTGCTTTTTTCTATTACAGGAGCTATTTAATTGATATTTGCAGCTGTGTAGAGAGAAAAAGAAAGGAAAAGAAATGATAACTGAATAGTACTGGCCTCTTAAATATAACTCATTACTTTATTGTTGTTGTTGCTTTCAAGTATCTTATATTTACTACATGGAAAATATAACTGCATTAAAAATAAGCATAAGTGACTTGAATAAGTAAGCATGCATTTGAAATGTTTCAGTGGTGATATGTTTTATTTATAAATGTTATGGTCTAGAAATTTTTAAAATTAGTATTACTTTGGAACTAGGATATATTAAGTGTCATCAACACTGGTATTTACTACTTATTTCTCACAGGTCCACAATACATATCTGGCTAAGTTTAAGTGTGGATATATAACTGGCTTCAGTATAACACACATGTAGCTGGGTTACATTGTAATTCACATTACAACCACTGATGTATGTGCAGAAAATTATTTTATTTTTTAAACTTATTTTAGTCCTTCCTTCTATCTGTCAACTTCTGGAAATAAGTAAAATAAAACAAAAATAATTTTATCAGGTACATATTGACCTGATCTCCAAAATTATAAAATACCTTTTCAGATTACTTTCCTCTCCCTCTTCCTTAAGATGGCTTCTAGGTTTGTGGGTGAGAGTCTTGCATGGTCCCTTGGCATTGAAGGAACAAAAGGGCCATGGAAAAGGGGCAGTACACTTGCCTTAGGAATCCATAGTGAGGTAAACCCTATCAAGGTTTTATTCCCGGACTACATGCCTGCCTGAGATTTCACCCTGCTCTTTATGTCTGAATAGTCCCTGTGTCCTATCCTTATCCTTTGTGAGATAACATACTTGTCATTCCCCCTTTCTACCCTGGAGCCATGATGGTGGTCTAGGTATGTAGAGAGGGAGAATAGCTAACAGAATGAACCAAGCCAATAGATATTTCACAATAACCACATCAGTTATAACTATGTATATAAAACATACATGGGTGGAGAAAAAGGATTATCTTATGAACCAAAACCAAAAGCCCAGTCCTGCTCTACTTTCCCCCTAATTCTTATTTATAACAGAAGAAATTATTTTGAATATTAATTTTAAATATAAATATAAATTTATTTTTAAATATAAAAATGTTTAAAATCAGTGTGGAAATCAACTAATACTCTCCTCATTTAAACTTACTGAAAACAATTTGGAGGGGAGGAATAGAGGAATTTAAAAATCTCTACCAAAAAAAAAAAAAAAAATAGGGGCACCTGGGTGGCTCAGTGGGTTAAAGCCTCTGCCTTCGGCTCAGGTCATGCATGATCCCAGGGTCCTGGGATCAAGCTCTGCATCAGGCTCTCTGCTCAGCAGGGAGCTTGTTTCCCTTCCTCTCTCTCTGCCTGCCTCTCTGTCTACTTGTAATCTCTGTCTATCAAATAAATAAATAAAATCTTAAAAAAAAATAAAAATCTCTGCCACTTCAGTCCACTCACATAGGCTTGTAACCTGTTGGTTAGCAGAGCATATCCAGAAGGCCCATTCATGAAGGTAGATTTTTGGAGAGCTAAACTTCTGTAAAACAATATCAGGAAATTTGTGTTTCTGACAAAAACCAGAGAGATAGAGATTTGAAAAATTAGGAGTCAGTGATTATATAGAGGAAGCAATGGCAGCAAGCAGGATAGCAATGTGAAAATCTTTATCATCCTCCAGTTCCGTCCATGTTGATGGGAGAGATTCTGGACTCCAGGAAACAAACTGAGGGTTACAGAAGGGAAGGAGTGAGGGAACAGGGTAACCAGGTGATGAGTATTAAGGAGGGCACGTGTTGTGATGATCATTGGGTGTTATACACAACTAATGAACCATTGAACACTACATCAAAAACTAATGACGTACTATAAGTTGGCTAACTGAACATAATAATAATTAAAAAATAAAATACAATCTACATCATCCTAAAGATTCTGCAAGGGCTGCTACACACACAAACTCATTCTACAAGTGAGCCTTTTGGAAGAGCAATTAACATAGCTGGGTGGGTACCTTGAGAGTTGCAAACTTAAAAGTTACATGATTGGGACACCTGGGTGGCTCAGTGGGTTAAAGCCTCTGCCTTCAGCTCAGGTCATGGTCCCAGGGTCCTGGGATCGAGCCCCACATCGGGCTCTCTGCTCAGCGGGGAGCCTGCTTCCTCCCTTCTCTCTCTCTGCCTGCCTCTCTGCCTACTTGTGATCTGTCTGTTAAATAAATAAAATCTTTGAAAAAAAAAAAAAAAAAAAAAAAAAAAGTTACATGATTGATTCCAGGAAATGATTCAGTGCCTATATTGACTAAAAACTGTAAGCCATTCTAAGTTTTTGAATCCTCAAAAACAAACAAACAAAAAAAAACAGGGGTGAGGGTAAAACACAGAACTGAATCACCAAAGTGTAGAAACCACAAGAGACATCTGGAGAACCACGCATTTTTAAAATGTCCTTATTTTATTAATAATATAAAAAATAAACCCCTCAAATAAAACCTTACTTATGGCTCTGTTTTTCAGGAATTTAGGGCTATGACATTTGGTACCTGGAGTAGACTTGAAGTAGATATTCTGGGTAGGATTTTGGAGTTTATTGCCCACTGGCTGAAGGAAGTAAGAGCCCCTTTGCTGGTGAGAGTGATGGAAAAAGAAAAGTGATCTGAGAAGGAGGAAAACAAATACAGAGTAGAATACATTAGAGTTGCCTGCAACTGTTCAAGAAATCATTGGCTGTTGATTGGACGCTTGAAACATCCATAGAGAGACTATATGGAATCACTATGGAAGAGAACATTTGATCAAGAATATCAAGAGGGAACAGGTTACCTGACGGATCGTTCCAGTCTCTAATTTCCACTGGTAAAAGTTCAACCCATGGGACATAAATCTATGAAGTCACAGGTTAATTGATGCATGACTGGGGTAACTATTGAATGTGATTTCCAAAGAGGGTTTAGTATACTTAAATTGACAGCAGAGCTGTATGTTGACAAAATCCAATCATCTTCTATCTAGGGAGCTTTACCTATGGAGGTTCATGTAATGGGTGCTGGTTAATGATATGGGTATCAATCCCTTTGTGAGTTTTGTGGCAGTGTAAGACTCTGTTGTGGTTAAAATAGACTTCATAGACCTGATGATTATGATGGAGATGAGTAACGGCAAAGATCTTTGCCAAGCATAAGAATAATGAGAAATATGAACCAAGATCATAAAAGACAACAATTATCAAAACAAGATGGGATGAATTAAAAGCAGAGACTGAACAATATTTGTATACCCATTTACATAGCAGTATTATTCACAAAACCCCAAAGATGGAAGGAACCTAAGGATTCATAGAAGGGTGAAAGGATAAATAAAATGTAATATGTTCATACAATGCAATATTATTCAGCCTTAAAAAGGAAAAGAATTTTGACACATCCTACAACATGGATGAACTTTGAAGATATTATACTAAATTAAACAAGACAGTTAGAAAAGGACAAGCAGTGTATAATTCCATTTATGTGAAGTACTCAGGTTAGTCAAATTCATAGAGACAGAAAATAAAATGGTGATTTCCAGGGTCTAGGAGGATAGGAGGAACAAATGGAGAGTTATTATTTAATGGGTATGGATTTTCAGTTTAAGTAGATGAAAAACTCTGCAGATGGATGGTGGTAATGGTGCACAACAATCACCACTAAACTGTATACTTTAAATTTGTCAAAATGGAAAATTTTATGTTATATATGATACAAAAATGTATCATCAAAATAAAAAATGAAATAGGAAGGAAAGTTTGAGAAAATAAGTTTGGGAAAAAATCCGTTTTTTAAAAGATTTTTTTCTTTTTATTTGAAAGAAAGAAAGAGTGAGTGAGTGAGAGAGAGAGAGCACGAGGAAGGGAGAAGGAGAAGCAGACTCCCTACTGAACAGGGAGCCAGACGTGATGCAGGGTTCAATCCCAGGACCATGGGATCATGACCTGAGCCGAAGGTAGACGCTTAACTGACTGAGCCACCCGGGTGCCTTGTAAAAAAAATCCATTTATATTAAAATATTGCTTAGATATATGTAGTATATCTGCCCTGTGTAAGGTGCTTTAGGTGAAATAGAAATTTGTCACCAACCAGCTGTGAATTCTTGGATAGGTCAATCTGCCTTATCATCTCAAGTGTGATAGTTCACATTAGATGAATTCCAGACTTTTTTTACATCTTTAAATACACATTACATCTCTGATAATGTCTATCCTTTCTCAAAAAAAAAAAAAAGAAGGAATACTCACTCAAATTAAGTCGAGGCATTGTATTAGAAAAACATTGCAGCTGTAATTCAGTCCCAGCTGTCTCCCCTATATTATCCATCAGTGCATTACCTGGGTCTAGCTCTGCTTAGCACTTACCATTCTCTGGAGACATCCTGCTGTATGAGATGGTCTTCTTCAAGCAATTTCCACATTTTTATCTGGCATGTTTATACTTCCAAAACTAGAAAGTTCTGGAATGGGTTTCAGAACAATTCTTGCAGATTTTAATATGATTTTACTCTCCCCTTTTCCCACATTTCCATGGAAATGTATTTGTGTGCTAGTCACAGTTTCTCTTGTAATGACATATATATTTTACTATAATTAGTGCCTTGAACTAAGAAGTGCTCAATAAAGATGTTGAGTTACTCTGAAAAGCAAGTGATATATGTGCTATGCTAGTTATGTCTTCTAACTAATTTTTAGTTTTTATTTTCCTAATACTTTATCATATAATTTTATTAAGAAATAGACATAGAAGAAAATAAGGTAAATATAAAGGACACTGAAATAACTTCTGACATCTTATTTTGATTTAAAATATATTAGAACTATAAGCCTAGTAAGACATAGGATGAGTAGAAATGAAATTGAATTATGTCAATACTTTTTTTCCCTTCCTTGTTGTGATTGAATTTCACATTTGGGAAAAAGAATAGTAACTGCACATAAAACTGTTGTCATTTCTCCAATTTGAATAAGAAGAGGTAAAGAAAAGGTAGATATTGGTATGTAGGGTGATAATATGTAAGACATAAGCCAATGAAAATTTTGTAGAATATTACTCAGTCCCTTTTTAGACATCTAACTTTATAAATTTGGAGAAAATAAGAAAGTTGATAGGACATAATCTTTATATGCTTATATTTAAGTGAAATTTTAAGCAGTGTCATTACAGAGCACTATACTAATATTTCAGAGTCTCAAATTTAGCTTGGTAAGATAGCTGCAGTTATGTGAGAAGACTGGTACTGTTAGTTAACTAACAAGTTTCAGGCAAACAAATAAACCCTAAGTTTGGTTTGTTTGTTTGTTTGTTTGTTAACTTAAAAAAAAAAAAACAGACTGAAAAAAAAAAAAAAGGGAGGGGGTGCCTGGGTGGCTCAGTGGGTTAAAGCCTCTGCCTTCAGCTCAGGTCATGATCCCAGGGTCCTGGGATCAAGCCCCACATCAGACTCTCTGCTCAGCAGGGAGCCTGCTTTCCCCTTTCTCTGCCTGCCTTTTTGCCTACTTGTGATATCTGTCAGTCAAATAAATAAATTAAAAAAAAAAACAGACTGGAATATAGTAATTTATTTATCAAAAATATTATATTTATTTATTTGAGAGAGTGAGTGAGAAGAGAGAGCATGAGAGAGAGATCATGAGCAGTGG
This sequence comes from Lontra canadensis, assembly GCF_010015895.1. Lineage (NCBI taxonomy): Eukaryota > Metazoa > Chordata > Mammalia > Carnivora > Mustelidae > Lontra > Lontra canadensis. The sequence continues at coordinate 16,157,442 of NW_022631011.1, forward strand.
GAGGGGTAGAAGGAGAAGCAGACTCTCGGCTGAGCAAGGAGCCAGATGCAGGGCTCAATCTCAGACCTGAGCTGAAGGCAGACAGGTAACCAACTGAGCCACCTGGGCACCCTGGAATATAGTAATTTAAATGAAAATTCTTAAATCACAGATCATACTTCCAATTTGAGTGTGATTTACAGAAAAAGAATAATGAATCAAGGTGGTACATCTCTTAAAGCCATATCACTTTCAATCACCAAAAATTGTAGGAAGAAGTTACTGAAAACAAGCTCCAATTGCATAATATTCCCAGGGCTTATGTTAGCAGTTTTGAGTATTATTAAAATGGATGTATATAGACCTGCAAATCTCTCTGATGAAAACACATCTGAATGAAGAAAATATTAATCTTAAAATGCTATAAAAGCTTGTATTGTTAATATGCCCTGACGATGGTGTTAGAGTTGTTTAGTTGTGCTTATCTAAAGCTTCCCATCTCGAGGCTAATGAAGATATCCCAACTGCTTTTCTGCAATGTCAGTAAAGAGTTTTAATAACCAGAGATTAATCAGTTTCTGAGGCAGGAATCTTTAGGGATATCAACCCCATTAAGGCAAGGAAAAGAAATGGCAAAAATTTATGCCACCAAATAGAAACAAAAAAAAAGACTAAGAGCACTTTTGCTCCTTAAAGAAATTGCAAGGGAAAGGGTCTTGGATTTAGTGGTGCATTCACTTAATTAAAATATAGTAAGGATTTTTATTTCCTTCTCAGTGTAAATCACTATTGAGAAAAGTATCTGTCACCTCTGATATTCCCTGGGCAATACATTTAAATGAATAAAATCATTTCACTTATTCAGGAATTTGGAAGAGTGATAGGCACTTGCCAATGGACTGTAGAATTCCTGGCTCATTGATTTTTAGATGCCAGAGGAGATTGGAGAGGCTGTGAAATGATTTGAGTAGAAATAAAGAAGTAAATCATTCCAGACTAGATTTGCCTGTTTATCTTTTTTACCCTCTAATCACACATGGATTATAATATTACATGTACATAGTAGTAAAATAACATTAGTATAGATTGTTCTATCCTTCTGCTTAAAGCTTATAAAGTCACCATAATTTTAAACTAAACCTGAATTGGAATTTAGCTTTCAGTAGAATCCTTTTAAAACTCTTATATATCATTGATCAATCCAAGTTCCTTAAAACTAAGGTGGCTATCTAACTTATTATTTCAACAAGGCCACTTTTGAAGATGAAAGAAAGCTTTGGTCAGACTAGTCTATATGGTCACTCTAAAACTGAAATATTAACAAATACACATAATATGACTATTGGTAGGAGTTGGCTCAATTCCTCAAAATTGTTATTAAAGTATTGGCTAAGCTGCTGCAACAAACCAGGAAATAAAATACAGAGACTCTTACAGAAAAGCACAAAGAACTGCAGGTGGTCAGAATACCCAGGAAGATCTATTTCTTTGTTCCACATCCCCTTAGTTTTTTTGCTTTCCTTGGTTAAATGTGGCTTACCAGCAGCAAGACCATATTCCAGACTGTGAAATGAGATACAAAGTACTTAGCTTTTAAGGACGTGACAAAAATTGAATACTTCATTTCTACTTTCACTTCAGTAACAAGAGCTTAGTCATATGGCCATATGTAGCCTACTAGTTATCAGATCTATTAAAATGTGGATGTGGATGATGAGGGATATTCTATTACTAGAAGAATGGGAGTTAGACAGTGAGTGTTTTTTTTTTTTTACAAGATTGTTTCTCAAATATGATATGCTGAACCATCAGAATTCCATGGACTTTTAAGTTGTATGGATCTGACCACCACCCTGTTATTCTGTATCAAAATCTTTGAGAGTGAGAAACAGGAATGGACATTTACTACAAACTCAGGGTAGTTATAGATATGTAAGATTGGAACTATATATAATCTTTAAATTATTATTTATATATCATGGCTTCATTTCATGTAAATAAAAGACAATTTAATTCTTCATTTGCAAAACGTACTCCTCTTTTAAACTACAAGCTAATCATTTTCACCTATACATAAATGAAATGAAAAAGATTATATTGAACCATATTATTCTCCTTATGAACCACAATATTTTCATTACTATATTTCTGAAAAAAAATGCTAACCAGAGTGGCTAAAAATGAGATTTCCACCATGATTAGTTGGACTTGTACTGATGTTATTCTTCTAATGTATAAAACAAAAAATAGCAAATCAAAAATTATCCTTAATACAAACTTTCAGTTATAAAATGAAAAAGGTCTGTGGATCTACTGTATAACTTGGTAATTATAATTAATAACACTGTATTGTGAAATTTAAATTTTCTAAGAGAACTTAGAAACAACAACAACAAAAAAAGAAAATAAAACAAAACAACAAACAAAAACCATACCAAAAAAGGAAAACATGTAATGAAATGGGGATAGTACTTTACCTCTGTGGTCTTCTTCACACTTTTCCCAATCTCTTAAAAAATAACATGAATACAATAATAGAAAATTATCAGACAAGTCTAAATTGAGAAGCACTCCACAAAATCCCTGATTAATATTCCTCAAAACTGTCAAAGTCATTAAAAACAAGGAAAGTCTGAAGAATTATGATAGCCAAGAGAAGGTTAAGGGGATCTGACAAATAAATGTAGTATGGTATCCTGGATGAGATCCTGGACCAATACAAAGACTTTGGTAAGAACTAAAGGAATATAAATACTGTATTGACTTTAGTTAATACTAATGTACCAATTTGATTCATTAATTGTGACCAAAGTACCATACTAATGTAAGATGTTAACAGTAGGGGAAACTGTGTGTGTGTGTGGGGGGGGGGTAGATGTATATGAGAATTCTCTGTGCTATCTCCACAACTTTTCTGTAAATCTAAAAAGATTATAAAATCTTTATTGAAAGAAATAGTCTTTGACAACTATTTTACCGTACAGCTTCTAATAAAGTGGTTGGCATGAGTTTAGAGGATATATTTTACAAACACATTTATTAAAATTTTGGAATTTGGTTTCCTATTAAGATATGCTTTTGCCTGGAAAAAGCACAAACTGAGAACACTGAAGATTGGCAAGATGTGAGTCATCCTCCTTGTAATTGTTCTTACTTACTCTGTGGGTAGAATGGCAGAGGTTTTCTCTTTGTTTTTTTCATGGCATTCAGTAAAGTTCTTTAAAAAAAAAAGTTTATTTATTTGGAAAAAAGAGAGAGAGAGAGCTCAAACAGGGAGAGGGACAGAGGGACAGGCAGACTCCCTGCTGAGCACAAAAACTGAAAATGATGATCCCAGGATCCTGAGATCCTGACCTGAGTCCAAGTCAGATGCCCAACTGACTGAGCCACCCAGGTGCCCCTCAGTAGAGTTCGATATGTTGAAGATATGCACAATGTGGTACCACTGTACTTGGAGTCAGAGGAGGAAATTCCCTAAATTCTAAATATATTGAGATTATTTGTCCTTATGTTAGTAAAATTCTTAATAAAGTGTTTTTGGAGAAAATTTAATGTGTACATATAGGAATATTTGGGATAGGGACTGCCACAACATGGATTGATTGGGAGTGTTATGGCAGTTTGGGAATGAAATTATAAGGTTGGTGTCAGTAGGATGGATAAGAAGATATTGATTAGAGAATGTCATGGAATCATGGTGATGGAGAAAGAGGAGAAGAGAACAGGGGATAGAAGCAAGGTTTAAGTCTAGTCACTCAGTGGATATTTACTGGCAATTTTTTTTTAAAAGATTTTATTTAGTTATTTGACAGAGAGAGAGAGAGATCACAAGTAGGCAGAGAGGCAGGCAGAGAGAAGGGGGGAAGCAGGCTCCCCTCTGAGCAGAGAGCCTGACATGGGGCTCAATCCCAGGACTCTGAGATCATGCCCTGAGCTGCAGGCAGAGGCCTTAACCCACTGAGCCACCCAGGCGCCCCAACTGACAATTTTAAAAAATTATTTTTATCAACCTATAATGTATTATTTGCCCCAGGGGTACAGGTCTGTGAATCATCAGGTTTACACACTTCATAGCACTCACCATATCACATACCCTCCCCAATGTCCATAACCCAACCACCCTCTCCCTAATCCCCTTCCCCAGCAACCCTCAGCTTGTTTTGCAAGATTAAGAGTCTCTTATGGTTTGTCTCCCTCACAATCCCATCTTGTTTCATTTTTTTTCTTTCCCTACCCTCTACCACACCCCCACCCTGCCTCTCAAATTCTTCATATCAGAGAGATTGATAATTGTCTTTCTCTGATTGACTTATTTTGCACAGCATAATACCCTCTAGTTCCATCCACATCATTGCAAATGACAAGATTTCATTTCTTTTGATGGATGCATGGTATTCCATTGTATATATAGACCACATCTTCTTTATCTTTTCATCTGTTGATGGGCATCTAGGTTCTTCCCACAGTTTGGCTATTGTGGACATTGCTGCTATAAACATTCGGGTGCATGTGCCCCTTTGGATCACTACATTTGTATCCTTAGGGTAAATACCCAGTAGTGTGATTGCTGGGTTGTAGGGTAGCTCTATTTTCAACTTTTTGAGGAACCTCCATACTGTTTTCCAGAGTGGCTGCACCAGCTTGCATTCCCATCAACAATGTAGGAGTGTTCCCTTTTCTCCACATCCATGACTGGCAAATGTTTGATAGAGAAAAAAAAGTCAACATAAAATCATAAATTTAACTGTTGGTGGGAATGCAAGCTGGTGCAACCACTCTGGAAAACAACATGGAGGTTCCTCAAAAAGTTGAAAATAGAGCTACCCTATGACCCAGCTATTTTACTACTGGGTGTTTACCCTAAAGTTACAAATGTAGTGATCCGAAGGGACATGTGCAGCCCAATGTTTATAGCACAATGTCCAAAATAGCCAAACTATGGGAAGAACCTAGATGTCCATCAACAGATGAATGGATAAAGAAGATGTGGTCTATATATACAATGGAATACTATATAGCCATCAAAAGAAATGGAGTCTTGACATTTGCCACGACATGGATGGAACTAGAGGGTATTATGCTTAGCAAAATAAGTCAATCGGAGAAAGATAACTATCATATGATCTCTCTGATATGAGGAAGTCGAGAAACAACGTGGAGGGTTTGGGGGGTAGGAAAAGAATAAATGAAACAAGATGGGATCAGGAGGGAGACAAACCATAAGAGACTCTTAATCTTGCAAAACAAACTGAGGGTTGCTGGGGAAGGAGGATAGGGAGAGGGTTGTTGGGTTATGGACATTGGGGAGGGTATGTGATATGGTGAGTGCTGTGAAGTGTGTAAACCTGGTGATTCACAGACCTGTACCCCTGGGGCTAATAATACATTATATGTTAATAAAAATTAAAAAAATAAAAATTTTGTTTTTAAATTCCACCAAACAAAAATAAATAAATAAATAAAATAAAATCATAAAGTTAGAAGTATTGTAGTTAGTAGATTTATTAGATTGGGTATCTTCAATACACAAAGATCTTTGTAGCCTTGTAGTCTTTTTTTTTTTTTTTTTAAACAAGGGGCCCACATCTTTTTTTTTTTTTTTAAGATTTTATTTATTTATTTGACAGACAGAGATCACAAGTAGGCAGAGAGGCAGGCAGAGAGAGAAAAAGGAGGAAGCAGGCTCCCCACTGAGCAGAGAGCCCCATGAGGGGCTCGATTCAAGGATCCTGAGATCATGACCTGAGCCGAAGGCAGAGGCTTCAACCCACTGAGCCACCCAGGAGCCCCATAGCCTTGTAGTCTTTGTAACCATTCAAATACTTATTGTCCTAGATTGCCAGTTTATTTAATGAGGACAGAAATTCTTTCCACCTGCTTTATGGGGATGTGAGAATTAAGAAGAAAAAAATCCTGAAGAATTTTTGAGCTCTTCACTATATAACATTGCTAGAGTGGGGATTCACTAGAGCGTGAATTATAGTTTTGCCACAGGGAAAAACAGGAGATTTTCAGTAACAGCGGGAGTGAAAGAATATCCTTCAAAATATGTATGTTTCTTGTATCATTACCTGATGATGTTATAAGTAAATATATATATGAATATACATATTTATGTATATTGATATATTTATATATTGACATATATGTTGATATATTTATATATATTGATATAAATACTATGTATATATTGTTTTGAAGGTCTCTAATTCATAAATACACTTGAGAAATTAGTATATTTCCCTATGGGTTTAATTTTTAAATTTTTTTAAGAATTTATTTATGGATCATCTCCTCTTTAAATCTTTATGACCGTAGCAAGCACTATCAACTCCCTTCTTTAAACTCCATCAAGTATGTGCAGTCCCCAAATCCAGTACACATATCTTGAATATACTGATTTATATTATTAGTTATATTTGTCCATTTGCCTCTTCAGTGTGGTTGTGAAATTTTTATAAGGATTAAGTGTCATAGTACTAAGTGAACACTAAAAAAAATGTTTGATAAACTGTATGTGGATATTTAAACATCTGAATGCTGTATATGATGGTCACTTTGAGCAACAAAACTGGGCTGCTTTCAGGGAATTGTTACTTTTTCAATGAATAAAACCCCAATGTTTTAATAATATTTATTGAAAATTCATTAAATCAATGAACTCTATATATTAACTTTAAATTATAATCCTCCAATTCATTAAATATTACCAAAGTTATTTAAATTTTTTGAAATGTCAAACCAGTGTAGATACATTTATTATGCAGAACCCTGAATTATTATACATTTTTATGAATATCTCCTATGTCAAAACAGGATTGTGTCACACATAGCTGTATAGAAAAAAAACAACAACAATGTCTTATAAATTATCCATACCTAGTGGACAGCTGATGGAAATAAAGTCTAGTTCTTATATTTACAGGAGTGGGAGGAGTGGGGAAAAAACTAATAACTCACAGATGATTTGCCCATGATAGGAAATACAAAAAAAAAGGTATTTGGAAAATGTAATTCAAACTATTTAGGGGGATGAACTAAACTCTATCAACTGCAGCCTAGAGGAGATTATAAGACACATTGTCTATCGCAGTTTTCTGCATCTGAAATCTAACATCACCAGAAACCGTAAGGGAGTGTATTTTCAAATCCTAAACGCTGCAGAGCTTAGCACAAGATGTAGACCTCTGGTTGCATCAGTATCTTTTTTCTCTGAATGCCACTTTTGGAAGTAATATACTATTACAGTCATACATTTCTAGCTCCAGGGGAAAAAAAAAATGTGTATATCACTTTAGAATGAGGAATAGCAAAAACCTCTGGAAGAAGATTCAGAAGGAGTTATATGAATGCCAAAGAAATTGTAAATTAGGACAGTGTTCTCCAAAAATCAGTTGGAAGGCCTTGCCCCAAGTTACATACAGCAATCACAAATACTGTTTATTTCTAGATGCTAAAATCTGTGACTTGATTATCTTTTCCTACAAAGTGTCTCCTGCAGTTTTTGCAATTGTGGTCAATTACTACTTCTTATTTATTGAGTATATTGAATAATTAAGTTACAATTTGTAAACTAAGTTATGGAGGAGAATATCTGAGTAACAAGTAGACTTGCAGGTGACTATACAGAAAAACTGAAGGTGAAAATTAAATATGAAAATTATGTTCACTATAGAAAAGAGAACTTTGAAATATTTTCTGATTTTGGTTATCTGACTAACTGAATATTTGGTCTATTGAGAAATTTTTTTTTCAAGTGTGATAATGCTGTTTGCAATTCAGCTAATTAAAAGGAGTAATCTTTAAAAATATGTACTAAATTTTTTGTGAATAAACAGATAAACTCCCTTGCAGTATGGGGAAAGGATGTGTGGAGATATAAGTGGGACAAAATAGATTTTAATTTGATGCAGATAAGGATTTATTACAGTCTGAGTACTTCTTTGTATTTTGAAGTTCTCCATTATATAAAAGATTCAAAATATTAAAAAAAAGAGAAAACAGATAATTAGGATATAATTTTATCAATAAAATTTTTAATATTGCTTATTTGAGTTGTCAGTTTAAACTTCCTAATCTTTGTAATAGTGTTTTATTCATTCTTTTGAGTTTTGTGGGTAGATGACTAAAGTATCTGCAAATATTTTGGTACCCGATTTCCAGAGTTAAGCTTATAATATGAATTACCTGCCTTGTGTTAGTTCTAGAATTTCCAAAACAGTTCCATGGCACAAGGAGACTATGTTCCACAAAACATCTTTTTGTTACATGAATGACTGGATAAATTAGTGGAGTGATATTAGACTTCTGTGTCTTAATGATCTTTCAGTTATTTGACATTAAGAATAATGATGAAAACTATGACATAACAGATGGCAGAGCAAAAGTACTTTTTCTACTTCACTTGAATGTTGGAATTCCCTTTTTTATTATACCAGACAATGATTATAAGACTAAACTGAAGTTATGCAGAATTCCAAAGTAAGAGAAGACAAGAGCTATCATTAAACACTTTTCCAGGTTTTAAACAGAGAAAAGTTCTCTAAAAGTGGGAAGGTTCAGAAAAACCTCTTTATGTTTTTCCAACAATAATCATTTGTCTAAAAAGTAACTCAGAAAATTGAATGTACTTCAGTATAAATATACATTAATATGCCTTAACCAATGGAACAAGAAAGTAATTGGAAACATTTGGAGAGGATCCTTATTTATAGCACTGTTCTCAGACCTGAGGTCCATTCTTTTTTTTTTTTTTTTTAATTTTTTAAAATTTTATTTTCAGTGTACCAGAATTCATTGTTTATGCACCACACCCAGTGCTCCATGCAATATGTGCCCTCCATAATACCCACCACCAGGCTCACTCAACTTCCCACCCCTCACCCCTTCAATACCCTCAGATTATTTTTCAGAGTCCATAGTCTCTCATGGTTCATCTGTATCTTCTATTTCAAAATATTCAATTTAAAAATATAAAACAAATACTTCTTAAAATGTATTTAAATTATTGCAGTGTTTTGTTGATTAAATTACAAGATTAATGGAAAAATATTCCTTCAAATTTTTTTTTTTTAATACACAAGGCAATATGGCATCTACTCAGTTGTTAATTACAAATATGTAGTCACTTCTTTTCAGGGACAGAGAAAATATCAAGTCAACTTCTTAATATAATGTGTTGATTGCTTTCAGAGGAATTTTTAGTTTATGAATGTTTAAATTCTTTTAATTCATGGCTATTAAAAAAACATTTTTCGGGATGCCTGGGTGGCTCAGTTGGTTAAGCATTTGCCCTTGGCTCAGGTCATGATCCCAGGGTCCTGGGATTGAATCCCATATCGGGCTCCCTGCTACCAGGAAAGTCTCCTTCTCCCTCTGCCTGCCTACTTATTCTCTCTCTCTCTGACAAATAAATAAATAAAATCTTATTTTTTTTCCTTAGAACATCAGTAAATCTGTAATTTCAATTGAATATCCACTTTACCAATTAGTAAGGAGACCCAAATTTAATTACTGTGAGTCATACTTTACCAAGATGATAATAGATATAATTTCTGATTTAAAAAATAACTACTTCAGGGGCATCTTGGTAGCTCAGTTGGTTAAGTGTCTGCCTTTATCTCAGGTCATGAACCCCAGGGTCCTGAGATCGGACCCATGTTGGGCTCCCTCTCCTTCTGTACGCCCCCTGCTTGCATTCTCTCACTCTCTCTCTCTCAAATAAATAAAATTAAAAAAAAAAATAGGAACTTTTCCAAGCACAAGTGCAAAAGTAAGAATCAACACACATACTAGTGTACTTAATAAAATAAATATTTTTGAAGGTCTGTAATACTTTGTGTTTGCTTAAATATTCTAAGAAGACAACATTTAAAATTAAGAGAAACAAATATAATTAGGTTTTTGACATTGAAACATTTTTGGAAAAAATAGAATAGAACCTTTAGATCTGGTGGAACTTCAGGTGGTTGATATTAAAGTCTAAACTATAATATAATTGAAATATTTATTACAGGCTTAGCTAGATACTTAACAGTTGAACTTTCTCCTTTTGCAAATCCATGTGTTCTAAAACTCATAAACATTGAATGTGATGCTTAAAAAAGCTTCAGATATCATCTTTCTTTACAGAGTCAGAACTAGAACTTGTTTCTTCTTATTCACAGAATAATACCTTGTAGACAGTGTTCTCTTTTCGATAATAGTTCAAATAGCTACAATGTGTTCATTGTCTTTCTGTGATCTGGTGTTATAAGAAGACTGCAAAGGAAACTATATGAAGTGTATATATGCACTTAAAGTTTTATACCTGCCTTGGCATAGGGCAGTGTTTTCTAAATTTCCACCAAAATGAACAAAGTTAAATTAATATCATTTTAATGAACCACATTCAGTGTTTAGCAGATTTTAACTTTAAAGGGAAACATTCCTGGACACCTGGGTGCCTCAGTCAGGTAAGAATTCTGCCTTTCGCTCGGGTCATAATCCCAGGGTCCTGGGACCAAGTCCCACATGAGGCTCCCTGCTCAGCAGGGTGCCTGCTTTTCCCTCTGCCTGCCTCTCCCCCTACTTGGGCACGCTCTCCCTGTGTCTGATAGATGATAGATGATAGATAGATAGATAGATAGATGATAAATGGAAACATTCCATTTTAAAGACTTGACAGTACTCTGAAGTGAACTGTATTTTCCCTAAAATTGACAGATTCTAAGGGGGAAAAAATGTCGTTGAGGGGCTTCAGAGTATTCTTATATATATTTGATAGTGAAGCCATAGCCAAATCTCTGTCTCAGAAATGACTCACAGTGGACAAGTTGCTTGAGGAAAGTAACACAAAAGGAAATGACCTGAATTAGTCTCTAGAAATCAGTAAGTCCAAATGATGTTCTGAGTTAATAATCTGGAAACAAATGTGAACACTGGTAGGATCTCAGGCTTGGAGAAAGATGCTGACTGGAATTGGGACCAAAATTAATGTTAACAAAAGAAAAGGAAATGGAGAATGTCTTTGTCTAGAAAATTGTGGATCTGTATATATAAACAAAGAATGGAAGTATGGCTAATAGGGTTGGTTTAATGGAAGAATCACAGAGAAATATTTTTAGCCTCAGATTCCCTCAAATAAACAAAAGTAAAAACATTGCTCTTTTGGAAAATTGATTTCATGTGCCACTTGGAAAAATACAGACATACTATGCAAATAAATGTTTTAACTCTGATGCAATAGAAAGGAACTTTTTTTTTTTTTTGGACTACTGCAAAATAATTTTAAGCAAGTATGTTACATAAATATTTAAACAAATAGATTATTGTCTTGCATTCTGTATGACAGTTGATTTGTGATTATCCTAGCCAATAAAAAATCAAGTCATTTTCATTGAGTTTTAGCATAAATCATGTGTATTATTATTTTTTAATTTTTAAATTAAAAATTAAATTCATTAATTCATTTTTTTAACTGGGTGTCATATATTCTTTGATTAGATATTTATATTTCTGACTTTATTTATGTTAATATATAAATCAACTATAGAGGTTTGACTTTTTAACTGACTGAGCCACCCATGCACCCCAAGGTTTGACTTTAGATTCTGAGTGGCAGAATATACCCAGTGATATCTATCTATCTATCCATCCATCTGTCTTTCTATCAATCATTGACTATAAGATTCATTGACTATATGAATCATTGACTATTGCTAGTTTATAGTGTGTGTGTGTATCACTATAAATAGCTTTAAGCATTCAAATATATACTTGAATAGATAGCTAGATAGAGAGATAGATAGATATTTGAATAATCAATTCTTACTTATATAGGAAACAAAGCACTGAAGACATGTCTGTCTGATGACTTTGACATCGAGAAAGAAAAGCACATTATTTTCTCATATTTAATACTGTAATTGTGTTAAAAAGATAAAGATGGTTCATCTCCCCTTCCAATTTCCCTCAACTCCCTTCTCCTCTCCATCTCCCCTTGTCCTCCATGCTATTTGTTATGCTCCACAAATAAGTAAAACCATATGATAATGCACTTTCTCTGCTTGACTTATTTCACTCAGCATAATCTCTTCCAGTCCCGTCCATGTTGCTACAAAAGTTGGGTATTCATCCTTTCTGATGGAAGCATAATACTCCATAGTGTATATGGACCACATCTTCCTTATCCATTCATCCATTGAAGGGCATCTTGGTTCTTTCCACAGTTTGGCGACCGTGGCCATTGCTGCTATAAACATTGGGGTACAGATGGCCCTTCTTTTCACTACATCTGTATCTTTGGGGTAAATATCCAGTAGTGCAATGGCAGGGTCCTAGGGAAGCTCTATTTTTAATTTCTTGAGGAATCTCCACAGTGTTCTCCAAAGTAGCTGCACCAACTTGCATTCCCACCAACAGTGTAAGAGGGTCCCCCTTTCTCCACATCCTCTCCAACACATGTTGTTTCCTGTCTTGCTAATTTTGGCCATTCTAACTGATGTAAAGTGGTATCTCAATGTGGTTTTAATTTGAATCTCCCTGATGGCTAGTGATGATGAACATTTTTTCATGTGTCTGATAGCCATTTGTATGTCTTCATTGGAGAAGTGTCTGTTCATATCTTCTGCCCATTTTTTGATATGATTGTCTGTTTTGTGTGTGTTGAGTTTGAGGAGTTCTTTGTAGGTCCTGGATATCAACCATTTGTCTGTACTGTCATTTGCAAATATCTTCTCCCATTCTGTGGGTTGACTATGGACTCTGAAAAACAATCTGAGGGTTTTGAAGGGGCAGGAGGTGGGAGGTTTGGAGATCCAGGTGGTGGGTATTGGAGAGGGCACAGATTGCATGGAGCACTGGGTGTGGTGCAAAAATAATGAATACTGTTATGCTGAAAAAATAAAAAATTAAAAAAAAATCTTTTAAGAATAAAAAAAATAAAAGGGCTCATACTTTTAAAAAAAAGATAAAGATGCGATTAATTACTGAAATGCTTTTATCCAATTTATTTAGGCTTTTTCTCTCTAAGTCCATCATGATGAGTTATTTACAAATCTCTAACATAGGAAGAAGAAGAGATCCTAAAACTTGTTTGAGTGAGATATTGAAATTAACAATATTACATAATTGTTGTCCTGGGATTATTATCTCTCTTTTTCTCTCTCTCTTTTTCTTTTTTTTTTTTTTAATTTACCAAGGTATTAGTTAGAAGTCTTGTTCTGAACATATCAAAACCACTAAAATAACAAAAATAAAATAATAATAATATAAATAAATAAATAAATAAATAAAATAATAAATAATATAATTCTTATTTTATAAGAATTTTAACAAAAAGATGAAACATTGCTACAACAGCTCTCTATAACATCATCTGGTAAGAATATCACTAAATGATTTTTAAAATATTTGGAATAAAATGGTAATGATACTCATATTATTTACCACACTATAAATATGAGTTAAAATAAAGATCTTTGGTGGTCTTAACAAAAAATATAACATTTTACAATTTATTTGTCAATACTGCAGTTTATATTTACTAACATTAAAATGTATTTTCTACTCTGGGGCTAATAATACATTATATGTTAATAAAAAATTTAAAAAATAATAAAAATATATTTTCTGGGATGCCTGGGTGGCTCAGTTGAAATCAAGAGCGTCCAACTCTTTATTTCATCTCTGGTCATGCTCTCAGGGTGGTAAGACCAAACTCTGCATGGAGCTGCACACTGGGTATGGAGCCTGCTTAAGATTTTCTCTCTACCTCTTGCCCCTCCCCTCTACTCAAGCTCTCTCTCC